>NC_079393.1:573872-638872 GCF_029220125.1 Pseudoliparis swirei | reverse complement strand
AGACAGCAACAGCAGGTTTGGCTCACAGGCACTCGGGCAGGACTGAACTCTCTCTGTGTAAACCAGGTGTCTCTCTCTCTCGTTGAGCCTACCTGTAGACCACGTTGAGCCTACCTGTAGACCACGTTGAGTCTACCTGTAGACCACGTTGAGCCTACCTGTAGACCACGTTGAGTCTACCTGTAGACCACGTTGAGCCTACCTGTAGACCACGTTGAGTCTACCTGTAGACCACGTTGAGCCTACCTGTAGACCACGTTGAGCCTACCTGTAGACCACGTTGAGTCTACCTGTAGACCACGTTGAGTCTACCTGTAGACCACGTTGAGTCTACCTGTAGACCACGTTGAGCCTACCTGTAGACCACGTTGAGCCTACCTGTAGACCACGTTGAGCCTACCTGTAGACCACGTTGAGTCTACCTGTAGACCACGTTGAGTCTACCTGTAGACCACGTTGAGCCTACCTGTAGACCACGTTGAGTCTACCTGTAGACCACGTTGAGCCTACCTGTAGACCACGTTGAGTCTACCTGTAGACCACGTTGAGCCTACCTGTAGACCACGTTGAGTCTACCTGTAGACCACGTTGAGCCTACCTGTAGACCACGTTGAGCCTACCTGTAGACCACGTTGAGCCTACCTGTAGACCACGTTGAGCCTACCTGTAGACCACGTTGAGCCTACCTGTAGACCACGTTGAGCCTACCTGTAGACCACGTTGAGTCTACCTGTAGACCACGTTGAGCCTACCTGTAGACCACGTTGAGTCTACCTGTAGACCACGTTGAGCCTACCTGTAGACCACGTTGAGCCTACCTGTAGACCACGTTGAGCCTACCTGTAGACCACGTTGAGCCTACCTGTAGACCACGTTGAGTCTACCTGTAGACCACGTTGAGCCTACCTGTAGACCACGTTGAGCCTACCTGTAGACCACGTTGAGCCTGCCTGTAGACCACGTTGAGTCTACCTGTAGACCACGTTGAGCCTACCTGTAGACCACGTTGAGCCTACCTGTAGACCACGTTGAGCCTACCTGTAGACCACGTTGAGTCTACCTGTAGACCACGTTGAGCCTACCTGTAGACCACGTTGAGTCTACCTGTAGACCACGTTGAGCCTACCTGTAGACCACGTTGAGTCTACCTGTCAGACCACGTTGAGTCTACCTGTAGACCACGTTGAGCCTACCTGTAGACCACGTTGAGTCTACCTGTAGACCACGTTGAGCCTACCTGTAGACCACGTTGAGTCTACCTGTAGACCACGTTGAGCCTACCTGTAGACCACGTTGAGCCTACCTGTAGACCACGTTGAGCCTACCTGTAGACCACGTTGAGTCTACCTGTAGACCACGTTGAGCCTACCTGTAGACCACGTTGAGCCTACCTGTAGACCACGTTGAGCCTACCTGTAGACCACGTTGAGCCTACCTGTAGACCACGTTGAGCCTACCTGTAGACCACGTTGAGCCTACCTGTAGACCACGTTGAGCCTACCTGTAGACCACGTTGAGCCTACCTGTAGACCACGTTGAGTCTACCTGTAGACCACGTTGAGTCTACCTGTAGACCACGTTGAGTCTACCTGTAGACCACGTTGAGTCTACCTGTAGACCACGTTGAGCCTACCTGTAGACCACGTTGAGCCTACCTGTAGACCACGTTGAGCCTACCTGTAGACCACGTTGAGTCTACCTGTAGACCACGTTGAGCCTACCTGTAGACCACGTTGAGCCTACCTGTAGACCACGTTGAGCCTACCTGTAGACCACGTTGAGCCTGCCTGTAGACCACGTTGAGCCTACCTGTAGACCACGTTGAGCCTACCTGTAGACCACGTTGAGCCTACCTGTAGACCACGTTGAGTCTACCTGTAGACCACGTTGAGCCTACCTGTAGACCACGTTGAGCCTACCTGTAGACCACGTTGAGCCTACCTGTAGACCACGTTGAGTCTACCTGTAGACCACGTTGAGCCTACCTGTAGACCACGTTGAGTCTACCTGTAGACCACGTTGAGTCTACCTGTAGACCACGTTGAGTCTACCTGTAGACCACGTTGAGCCTACCTGTAGACCACGTTGAGTCTACCTGGAGACCACGTTGAGTCTACCTGTAGACCACGTTGAGCCTACCTGTAGACCACGTTGAGCCTACCTGTAGACCACGTTGAGTCTACCTGTAGACCACGTTGAGCCTACCTGTAGACCACGTTGAGCCTACCTGTAGACCACGTTGAGCCTACCTGTAGACCACGTTGAGTCTACCTGTAGACCACGTTGAGTCTACCTGTAGACCACGTTGAGCCTACCTGTAGACCACGTTGAGCCTACCTGTAGACCACGTTGAGCCTACCTGTAGACCACGTTGAGCCTACCTGTAGACCACGTTGAGTCTACCTGTAGACCACGTTGAGCCTACCTGTAGACCACGTTGAGCCTACCTGTAGACCACGTTGAGCCTGACGTCTACCTGTAGACCACGTTGAGTCTACCTGTAGACCACGTTGAGTCTACCTGTAGACCACGTTGAGTCTACCTGTAGACCACGTTGAGCCTACCTGTAGACCACGTTGAGCCTACCTGTAGACCACGTTGAGTCTACCTGTAGACCACGTTGAGCCTACCTGTAGACCACGTTGAGCCTACCTGTAGACCACGTTGAGTCTACCTGTAGACCACGTTGAGCCTACCTGTAGACCACGTTGAGTCTACCTGTAGACCACGTTGAGCCTACCTGTAGACCACGTTGAGTCTACCTGTAGACCACGTTGAGCCTACCTGTAGACCACGTTGAGTCTACCTGTAGACCACGTTGAGCCTACCTGTAGACCACGTTGAGTCTACCTGTAGACCACGTTGAGCCTACCTGTAGACCACGTTGAGCCTACCTGTAGACCACGTTGAGCCTACCTGTAGACCACGTTGAGTCTACCTGTAGACCACGTTGAGCCTACCTGTAGACCACGTTGAGTCTACCTGTAGACCACGTTGAGTCTACCTGGAGACCACGTTGAGTCTACCTGTAGACCACGTTGAGCCTACCTGTAGACCACGTTGAGCCTACCTGTAGACCACGTTGAGCCTACCTGTAGACCACGTTGTCTACCTGTAGACCACGTTGAGCCTACCTGTAGACCACGTTGAGCCTACCTGTAGACCACGTTGAGTCTACCTGTAGACCACGTTGAGCCTACCTGTAGACCACGTTGAGCCTACCTGTAGACCACGTTGAGCCTACCTGTAGACCACGTTGAGCCTACCTGCAGACCACGTTGAGCCTACCTGTAGACCACGTTGAGCCTACCTGTAGACCACGTTGAGCCTACCTGCAGACCACGTTGAGTCTACCTGTAGACCACGTTGAGCCTACCTGTAGACCACGTTGAGCCTACCTGTAGACCACGTTGAGCCTACCTGTAGACCACGTTGAGCCTACCTGTAGACCACGTTGAGTCTACCTGTAGACCACGTTGAGCCTACCTGTAGACCACGTTGAGTCTACCTGTAGACCACGTTGAGCCTACCTGTAGACCACGTTGAGTCTACCTGGAGACCACGTTGAGTCTACCTGTAGACCACGTTGAGTCTACCTGGAGACCACGTTGAGTCTACCTGTAGACCACGTTGAGCCTGACGTCTACCTGTAGACCACGTTGAGCCTACCTGTAGACCACGTTGAGTCTACCTGTAGACCACGTTGAGTCTACCTGTAGACCACGTTGAGTCTACCTGTAGACCACGTTGAGCCTACCTGTAGACCACGTTGAGCCTACCTGTAGACCACGTTGAGCCTACCTGTAGACCACGTTGAGTCTACCTGTAGACCACGTTGAGCCTACCTGTAGACCACGTTGAGCCTACCTGTAGACCACGTTGAGCCTACCTGTAGACCACGTTGAGTCTACCTGTAGACCACGTTGAGTCTACCTGTAGACCACGTTGAGCCTACCTGTAGACCACGTTGAGCCTACCTGTAGACCACGTTGAGTCTACCTGTAGACCACGTTGAGCCTGCAGACCACGTTGAGTCTACCTGTAGACCACGTTGAGTCTACCTGTAGACCACGTTGAGTCTACCTGTAGACCACGTTGAGCCTACCTGTAGACCACGTTGAGCCTACCTGTAGACCACGTTGAGTCTACCTGTAGACCACGTTGAGCCTACCTGTAGACCACGTTGAGCCTACCTGTAGACCACGTTGAGCCTACCTGTAGACCACGTTGAGTCTACCTGTAGACCACGTTGAGCCTACCTGTAGACCACGTTGAGTCCCACCTGTAGACCACGTTGAGCCTACCTGTAGACCACGTTGAGCCTACCTGTAGACCACGTTGAGCCTACCTGTAGACCACGTTGAGCCTACCTGTAGACCACGTTGAGCCTACCTGTAGACCACGTTGAGCCTACCTGTAGACCACGTTGAGTCTACCTGTAGACCACGTTGAGCCTACCTGTAGACCACGTTGAGTCTACCTGTAGACCACGTTGAGCCTACCTGTAGACCACGTTGAGCCTACCTGTAGACCACGTTGAGCCTACCTGTAGACCACGTTGAGCCTACCTGTAGACCACGTTGAGCCTACCTGTAGACCACGTTGAGCCTACCTGTAGACCACGTTGAGCCTACCTGTAGACCACGTTGAGTCTACCTGTAGACCACGTTGAGTCTACCTGTAGACCACGTTGAGCCTACCTGTAGACCACGTTGAGTCTACCTGTAGACCACGTTGAGCCTACCTGTAGACCACGTTGAGCCTACCTGTAGACCACGTTGAGCCTACCTGTAGACCACGTTGAGTCTACCTGTAGACCACGTTGAGCCTACCTGTAGACCACGTTGAGCCTACCTGTAGACCACGTTGAGCCTACCTGTAGACCACGTTGAGCCTACCTGTAGACCACGTTGAGTCTACCTGTAGACCACGTTGAGCCTACCTGTAGACCACGTTGAGCCTACCTGTAGACCACGTTGAGCCTACCTGTAGACCACGTTGAGCCTACCTGTAGACCACGTTGAGTCTACCTGTAGACCACGTTGAGCCTACCTGCAGACCACGTTGAGCCTACCTGTAGACCACGTTGAGCCTACCTGTAGACCACGTTGAGCCTACCTGTAGACCACGTTGAGTCTACCTGTAGACCACGTTGAGCCTACCTGTAGACCACGTTGAGTCTACCTGTAGACCACGTTGAGCCTACCTGTAGACCACGTTGAGCCTACCTGTAGACCACGTTGAGTCTGCCTGCAGACCACGTTGAGTCTACCTGTAGACCACGTTGAGCCTACCTGTAGACCACGTTGAGTCTACCTGTAGACCACGTTGAGCCTACCTGTAGACCACGTTGAGTCTACCTGTAGACCACGTTGAGCCTACCTGTAGACCACGTTGAGCCTACCTGTAGACCACGTTGAGTCTACCTGTAGACCACGTTGAGCCTACCTGTAGACCACGTTGAGCCTACCTGTAGACCACGTTGAGTCTACCTGTAGACCACGTTGAGCCTACCTGTAGACCACGTTGAGTCTACCTGTAGACCACGTTGAGTCTACCTGTAGACCACGTTGAGCCTACCTGTAGACCACGTTGAGCCTACCTGTAGACCACGTTGAGTCTACCTGTAGACCACGTTGAGTCTACCTGGAGACCACGTTGAGTCTACCTGTAGACCACGTTGAGCCTGACATCTACCTGTAGACCACGTTGAGCCTACCTGTAGACCACGTTGAGCCTACCTGTAGACCACGTTGAGCCTACCTGTAGACCACGTTGAGCCTACCTGTAGACCACGTTGAGCCTACCTGTAGACCACGTTGAGTCTACCTGTAGACCACGTTGAGCCTACCTGTAGACCACGTTGAGCCTACCTGTAGACCACGTTGAGTCTACCTGTAGACCACGTTGAGTCTACCTGTAGACCACGTTGAGTCTACCTGTAGACCACGTTGAGCCTACCTGTAGACCACGTTGAGTCTACCTGTAGACCACGTTGAGCCTACCTGTAGACCACGTTGAGCCTACCTGTAGACCACGTTGAGCCTACCTGTAGACCACGTTGAGCCTACCTGTAGACCACGTTGAGCCTACCTGTAGACCACGTTGAGCCTACCTGTAGACCACGTTGAGTCTACCTGTAGACCACGTTGAGCCTATAGACCACGCTGACCACCTGTAGACCACGTTGAGTCTACCTGTAGACCACGTTGAGTCTACCTGTAGACCACGCTTGAGTCTACCTGTAGACCACGTTGAGCCTACCTGTAGACCACGTTGAGCCTACCTGTAGACCACGTTGAGTCTACCTGTAGACCACGTTGAGCCTACCTGTAGACCACGTTGAGTCTACCTGTAGACCACGTTGAGCCTACCTGTAGACCACGTTGAGCCTACCTGTAGACCACGTTGAGTCTACCTGTAGACCACGTTGAGCCTACCTGTAGACCACGTTGAGTCTACCTGTAGACCACGTTGAGCCTACCTGTAGACCACGTTGAGCCTACCTGTAGACCACGTTGAGCCTGACGTCTACCTGTAGACCACGTTGAGCCTACCTGTAGACCACGTTGAGTCTACCTGTAGACCACGTTGAGCCTACCTGTAGACCACGTTGAGCCTACCTGTAGACCACGTTGAGTCTACCTGTAGACCACGTTGAGTCTACCTGTAGACCACGTTGAGTCTACCTGTAGACCACGTTGAGCCTACCTGTAGACCACGTTGAGTCTACCTGTAGACCACGTTGAGCCTACCTGTAGACCACGTTGAGCCTACCTGTAGACCACGTTGAGCCTACCTGTAGACCACGTTGAGTCTACCTGTAGACCACGTTGAGCCTACCTGTAGACCACGTTGAGCCTACCTGTAGACCACGTTGAGCCTACCTGTAGACCACGTTGAGCCTACCTGTAGACCACGTTGAGTCTACCTGTAGACCACGTTGAGTCTACCTGTAGACCACGTTGAGTCTACCTGTAGACCACGTTGAGCCTACCTGTAGACCACGTTGAGCCTACCTGTAGACCACGTTGAGCCTACCTGTAGACCACGTTGAGCCTACCTGTAGACCACGTTGAGTCTACCTGTAGACCACGTTGAGCCTACCTGTAGACCACGTTGAGTCTACCTGTAGACCACGTTGAGTCTACCTGTAGACCACGTTGAGTCTACCTGTAGACCACGTTGAGTCTACCTGTAGACCACGTTGAGTCTACCTGTAGACCACGTTGAGTCTACCTGTAGACCACGTTGAGTCTACCTGTAGACCACGTTGAGTCTACCTGTAGACCACGTTGAGTCTACCTGTAGACCACGTTGAGTCTACCTGTAGACCACGTTGAGCCTACCTGTAGACCACGTTGAGTCTACCTGTAGACCACGTTGAGCCTACCTGTAGACCACGTTGAGCCTACCTGTAGACCACGTTGAGCCTACCTGTAGACCACGTTGAGCCTACCTGTAGACCACGTTGAGTCTACCTGTAGACCACGTTGAGCCTACCTGTAGACCACGTTGAGTCTACCTGTAGACCACGTTGAGTCTACCTGTAGACCACGTTGAGCCTACCTGTAGACCACGTTGAGCCTACCTGTAGACCACGTTGAGTCTACCTGTAGACCACGTTGAGCCTACCTGTAGACCACGTTGAGTCTACCTGCAGACCACGTTGAGCCTACCTGTAGACCACGTTGAGCCTACCTGTAGACCACGTTGAGCCTACCTGTAGACCACGTTGAGTCTACCTGTAGACCACGTTGAGCCTACCTGTAGACCACGTTGAGTCTACCTGTAGACCACGTTGAGCCTACCTGTAGACCACGTTGAGCCTACCTGTAGACCACGTTGAGCCTACCTGTAGACCACGTTGAGTCTACCTGTAGACCACGTTGAGTCTACCTGTAGACCACGTTGAGCCTACCTGTAGACCACGTTGAGCCTCAGTCGGCTCCAGGACATTTATTGCGTAATCCAGCCAGTAGTAAATTAAATTAGAAACCCAGGATTCCGACAAAAGGGGAGGAGTCACAAAATAAGGGAAGATGCTCATCAGCGACTAGGTAGAGCACTTTTATTTAAAAACAGTTTTGTAAGCATAATGTCGACTAAACAAACGATAATCCACCTTAATCCATCTTTTTAAACGTTTGAAGAAGAAGAAGAAGAAGGAGGAGGATGAGGATGAGGATGGCGGAGCTTGTGGTTGCTCAGTCGGCTTCTTCCTCAGACTCCTCCTCTTCCGCCGTCTCCAGCCAGGTGAGCCACTGGTTGACCTTGACAAGAAACCAACAACATTCAGTCACACAGATGTCGGTTTACATTTCGATGCATCGTTGTCCGTGGAAACGCCCCGTACCTGGAAGAGAGACTTCCCTTTGCCCGGGAACTCCTGCGTGACGTCTTCTTTCCATGCGAGGAAGGCCTCTTCTTCGATGATCTCCATGTCGTAGAGGTTCACAAAGTAGCGCAGCAGCATGCCTGAGTGGCAACAACAGGAACACAAACGCATCATGATCAAAACTACTCATTATGTTTAAAAGTGCAAGTGTCCCTTCATCAGTGTCCCGTCAGCGCCCTCTGGTGGCCGGGCGGGGCGGTGCGTACCTTTGGGGAAGGCGCTGGCGTGGCAGTGCACCTGCAGGGCGTAGAGGGCGCTGACCTGCAGCTCGGCGTGGGCGTGGAGGAACTTCTGCAGGACGGGCTTGAAGGCCAGCAGCAGCTGCTTCTCCTGCTGCTCTCGGGGGGGAGGCTCCTCCCCCTCCTCCTCCGCCGCCGCGCTCAGCTCCTGGGAGATGAACTGGAGGAAGCTGGGCAGCGGGGTCAGGGGTCAGAGGTCAGCGGTCCATTTCACACCGTGAACGTGAGCTCCTACCTGGTCACGAGGATGTTGACGAAGCCTCTGTCGGCGTGCAGCTTGGGCGAGACGTTGTCCTTGATCCACTTGTAGACGGCGTGCGGCGCCGGCTCGGCCCGAATCTGCTGCAGCAGCTGCTTCTCCAGCTTCAGCAGCGGGAACAGGAAGCCCAGGCTCCTCCCCTCCAGGATCTCCAGCATGCGCTCCTTGTTCTGGTCCATTTCTGCCGGCGACAACAAGTCAGCGCCCGCGGCCACGTGCGCGGCCAGGTGGAGGAGGAGGCGGGGCTTACCCGGGAGCATCTTCTGCATGTCGACCTTGCTCTGCGCGAAGAGGTCGGCCAGCCACTCGCCGTCCTTCAGCCGCGCCGCCTGCTGCAGGCAGAGCAGGAAGAGGGGGAAGTGCGTGCCGTTCTCCAGCGGGCGGGCCAGCTCGGCCACGCCCACCAGCTCGGCGATGACGGCGCGGGCCGCGAACTGGGCCAGGTAGGACTTGACCAGCGGGATGGACGGCTCGATCTCGGGGCACCGGTCCAGGACGCAGAGCAAGGCCCGCATGAAGTCGTCCCCGGAGACGAGGCCCTCGGCGCGCAGCGCGTGGATCAGGGCGCTGGCGTGCTCCTCGTCCTCGCCGGGCCGGTCCAGGGACAACACCATGATCCTGCTCAGCAGCTCCGGCAGGAAGTGCGAGGGCGCCTTCATCTCCCTGGCCACGCCCACGGCCTCGGCCAGGTTCTTACTGGTCAGGTACTCCGTCACCATCGTCTCCTGGAGGTGGAGATGGGAAATAAATTAGTTCCATCACCAAATGGGACAAATTATTTATTGATAATAAATAAATATATATAAATGTATTTATATTAGGGCTGTCAATCGATCAAAAAAATTTATCTAATTAATCGCACATTTTGAAATTGCGATTAATTAATCGCGATTAAAAGTTAAAAGTTCATTCTTTTTAAAGACCAAACTTCCCACAGAGCTGTGTTTTCAAAGAGGCTCCTACCTATAAAGTGCCAGCGAGGTATTTAATATCGTGGATGATAAATTGTTTCTTCAGTGAAACATCAGATTAGTAAAAAAAAGAGAAGTATATTGAGACCCCATTGGTCCTGTCATCTTTAACATTGAACAGCAGCAGCAGAACCAGTGGCCTTGATAACTGACTGACATTCACATATGTCACGTTCACCCTCTGGAGGCTCATTTTATACATTTTACACACACACAAAAAATTCATCTTTTAAAGGCGTTTGCATATGACACATACCCAAGTGTTCTACATCAAACATTCCAGAACAATCTCAGCTCTATTCAATGAGGCTCATTGTCCTCGCGCGTGTTCTCTGCTCTCTGACTGACAGGCTGCTCATGAGCCTCACCTGTGAGGTGGGAGGTCCTTTGTGATTTACTGAGTGTTCATTGGTTGTTTTTTCCCCAAAATGTTGACAGACAAACGGATTGACCAATCACGGTGAAGGTTTCGTGTGACGCGTTCTTTCCGCGCCGCGTCCCCCGACACGTCGCCCCTCCGTTCCTCTGTGTATCAGAGGGGGAGACGGGAGGAAGGAGGAGCAGGAGGAAACCCGACTGATTCATCCACGAGTTAAACTGATTTATGCTCCTTATTTTCGCGGAAAAATAATTGTTTTAAAAACGGAAACAGTGTTAAACCGTACTGCCGCGGTTTGACACTCGGTTTGAGTGTAAAAACTTCAACGAACACCGGAAGTAAACAAAGTTGCGTTAATTGCGTTAAAATATTTTAGTGTGTTAACGCAGCCAAATTAATCGCATAGATTAACGCGTTAACGCTGACAGCCCTAATTTATATATAAATAAATGCATATGTATATATTAGGGCTGTGAAACAAGTACATTTTTTAATCGGGTTAATCACAGGTTTTTGTGGATTAATCATGATTAATCACATATTACCGATATATTTTGTGAGAACATAGATTTATGACAAAAGACGGATATATACATTTATACATTCTTCTATACAATGGTGCTGCAACTCAGCAGTTATTTAGCAGTTTTCTTCCATATGGAACATTAATACATCTTCATCCTAAACAGAATGTTTAACCCTCCTGTTACCTTTCGGGTCAATTTGACCCCATTCAATGTTTAATGTCGGTGTTCTTTGGGGTCAATTTGACCCCAGGCTGTTTTTCACTGTGTCAAACATATAAGAAATAGCAACTTTTTTATTTATTTAAAGGGCTATTTAGGTAGTCAACAAACAAACATAAAGTACCTCACACTTAAACTTGGGAAGCAATATTAATTCTAATAATTTTCTGGAGGTTTTAATTGCTGGGGTCAAATTGACCCCGAGGGTAAAATATGTTCGTATATGTAAAGGTAACAGGAGGTTAAACAGAGCATGTTTCTCTTGTTTGTCAACCATGAACTCCACCATGACACAATCTAAAGGCCTCTAGTCTTCCTCTAGCAGCTGCTGAGGCAAACTGACTGTGTGGGTTTTCTTCATGAACTGGGCCGTGATGAAAGGGACGGCGGGGACACCGCTGCAAAGCTGAAACCTCACCGGCCCGGACAGGTGGACAGATTGACAAGTGACTTTTTTTGCTCGGTCCTGATGCGCGCCACGGAGCTCTGTGGCGCCAGCGGAGATCGATAAGTGTTAACGCAACGCGAAGAGACAGAAATGACATGCTGCTGTGGAGATCGATCAACAACAGACGTTTAGTTTAATAAAAGAACAAAGGCGTGCTCTAGAGAACATGTCAGGGGTCGGGCCAATCTCTTTAATGTCATGCGATCTACCGACACTACGCCGCGATCGACTGGCAGGTCGCGATCGACGTGTTGAGACCCTGATCTACAGGAAGTAAAAGTCGTAACAAGGTTTCCGGAGGTGAACCTGCGGAAGGATCATTACCGATGAACAGACCGTCTGCATGAGAGCGGACAGAGTTCAGATTGAAGTGGTGGATTGGAAGCTCATTTTGCAAGTGACTTTTTTTTCGTCCCGACGACCAACAACAGACGGATTGGAAGCTCATTCTGCGCATGCGTTAAATGCGTTAATAATAAAAAAACTAGTTAAACCTGTAATTGAATTAACGCGTTATTTTTCACAGCACTAGTATATATCGCTATACGCCTCTTGGCTCACAGCGGTCCTGAGCAGCTCCTCTGTGGACGGAGGCGGTTTCTTGCTGGTCTTCTGAGGTTTCTCTTGGATGGGCGGAGGGTTGGTCTTCAGGCCGAGCTGCGGAGGCTGAGAGGTTAAAGGTCATGTGATTACTACAGAAGGCGCTTCACTAGAGAAACCATAACATGTTACATCAGTTACAGTGACGAGTTTAACAATTAGTTTGAGAATTATTTTTTAAAACGGGATGATTCAAGCGTCCGCGTGCGCTCAGAACACGGAGGCGCTGAACGAACCCAAATGGCTCCGACACGATGTCATTCACACGCTGATGGGAGGGGCTTAAGTTCCACCTGCAGAAACTAACAGGCACACACAGTAGGAGGAGCTACGGGAGCCCAAAGACTCCACCCTCCAGCGAGTCCACACCGTCTCTCACCTGTCCCGGGGGGGGGGTCTGGGTGCTGGGGGGCATCAGGGGGGGGGTCTGGGGCTGGAGCTTGGGCATCTGGTTCTTGAGGAGCAGGAACGACTGGGCGGGCCGGAGGCTGATCTGAGGGACCAGCAAGTGCAACAACACAAACTACAGATTAGCACCGGCCAAAAACACCAAAAGCATCCGGTGATGACGCCACGCCCTCGTCAGCGGCGCCAGCCACCAGATTGAAGAAGAGGAGGAGCAGGAGGAATATCAAAGACAAGAACACGAGAGGAAAGCGCGGCGGCTCCTCAGGGCGCCGTATGGTTAAACCCCTCCCAGGTACCTCGTCTGCATGGAGTCCCTTCTTGCCGAATCGTGGAGGCGTGTCCTTGGACTGGACCTGCTGCTGGGCCATGTGGTTCTGGTGGAGGAAGTGCTGGTTCTGAACCTGTTGGGGGGGAAAGGCAGAGCGGGCTCCGTGGGTCACGTCCTCCGGCCCTCAGGATGTGCAGAGGAGCAACCGGCCGAATGACGATGTTGTTGTTGTTGTTGTTGTTACCTGGTTAGACTTGACGAAGCACTGTGCCTGTGGTGGGGGGGCGTGGCCGTTGAAGAGCGGGTTGGTGCGGTGGCGTGCCATCGTGGGCGAGTACCGGTCCTGAATGACCCCCGGCCCGGTTCCAATCCCACCGCCTGATTGGACGAGCAGGAACAGAACAACAGTCGGCAAGCGGATCAAACCATTCAACAAGCGGATCAAACCATTCAGCAGACGCCCCCCCCACCTGGCATCTGTCCGAACATGTCCGCCAGGCCTCCCAGGCCCTCCAGCCTCAGCCGGTGGGGCATGAAGGGGTTCTCCAGGAAGAAGCCCGTCCTCCCGCCCTGAGACGTGGGCGCTGGGATGAAGAGACCCAGGTCCTGCAGGAACAGGGGGGGGGGGGGGGGGTCAGAGGGGCTCTGGCTCTGTGGGGGTCAGAGGGGCTCCGGCTCTGTGGGGGGGGGTCAGAGGGGCTCTGGCTCTGCGGGGTCCCCCGGCCTCACCTTGGCGGCGTCCTGGCGGACCTGCTGCAGCGTCTCGGGGCCCGTGTCGATGAAGGCCTTGCGGGGGACCCAGCGGTTCTCCCGCAGCTCCAGGGTGTCCTGCAGCAGGAAGCGGATCCTGGCCGGCAGCGCCTTGTTGTTCTTCAGGGACCGCATGCGGCCAAAGTACTGACCCATCAGAGACTGGGGGGGGGAGGGAGAGAGAGAGAGAGAGAGAGAGAGAGAGAGAGAGAGAGAGAGAGAGAGGGAGGAGAGAGAGGAGAGAGGGGGCGGAGAGAGAGGAGAGGGAGGAGAGAGAGGGGAGAGAGAGAGAGAGAGGGAGGGAGGAGAGAGAGGGGAGATGGAGAGAGAGAGAGGAGAGAGAGGGAGAGGGGAGAGAGAGAGAGAGGGAGGAGAGAGGGGAGAGAGAGAGAGAGGGGGGGGGGGACACAGAGGCAGCCAGGTTACTCGTGAGGCTCCTGGTTCCTGCAGCTTCACTGACTCCAAAGTTTATTTCTCACACTGAAAAAAACTCTCGGCTATTTAATGTTTGAATGCAGGGGTGCTCAATACGTCCGCAGAGCTCCGACGCCGGTCTGCGCGCATCGGGACGGAGCAAAGAAAAAGTCACTCGCACCCCCCCCCCCCAACTCGCAAGGTGTGGGGGTTTGGGGGTGCGTGAACCCGGTCGGGATGTAGAAGGGGGTGCGTGGCCTAAAAAGTTTGGGAACCGCTGCTCTAAAGCATCACGTGATCTAAATAAAACTAGAATATTAATGAACACTTGTACTTTTACAGACCTCACATTCACATTGTCAAATTCAAAGACCGTTGCAGTTTCACAAACATTACGAACAAACTGTCGAAAGAATCGGCACTCGTGTGCTGAATTTGACAGTCACACACACACACACACACATATATAGTCACACACACACACACACACATATAGTCACACACACACTCACTCTGGCTCTCTCGTGGTCGAGTCTCGGCCCGACGGTTCTCATTATCTGGCAGAGGCACTCCAGATCCTCCCCCATGTCCTTGAGCTGGACCCTCTTCTTCTTCTCCAGGAGCTGCAGGAGGAGGTCACGGCGTGAGCTTCAGGTGTTTCTCTCGACCCCCTGCTGTGACCACATTGTTTCTCCAAGGCGAGGTCAGAGGTCACGTACCGTCTTGATGCACCTGTGCAGGATGGACTCGTGGATGAGGTCCAGCTTGCCCAGTTCACTGATGAATTTGATGTTGCCGAGCATCTTGAGCTTGGCGATGGAGCGCTGCTCCTCCTCCTCCGAGGACAGAGGGGCGTCATCTTTGTCATAGACTGAGGAGAGGCACAGGGTGAGCTCCACAACAGAATGAAGAAATACAAATTAAATAAATAAATAACATAAATACAAATTAAATAAGATAAACATAAATACAAATTAAATAAAGATAAATACAAATTAAATAAATAAGATAAATAAAATTAAATAAATAAAAATAAATATGATAAATATAATGAATAAAAAATTAAAAATTAATAAATTAAAGAAACAAAATAAGAACAAATAAAATAAATACAAATAAAATAAATAAAATGAATAAGATAAATAAAAAAATAAAACATTAAATAAACAAAATAAGAAATAAAATAAATACAACCAATTTTTTTTAAAATAAAGATAAATTAAATAAACAAAATAAACAAAATAAATTAAATAGTGAACATCTCCGAGATACTTACTTTCAACATTTCTGGCGCGGTTTTCAAATTCATCTTGAAGTTTGGAAATTAGCAGTCTTCTGAAGGTCTATCACAAAAAAACATCACAATGGTTAGGACAAATAATAATATGCAGCGAAGCAGAGACTAATGCCTCATGAAGGAGAAGTCTCAGCTTTGGGAGGAAGGAGAACCCTCAGCTGGAAGGAAGGAGAACTCAGCTTTGGGAGGAAGGAGAACCCTCAGCTTTGGGAGGAACTCTCACCGTGTTCTGCTTCTGGGATGTTTGGAGCTCAGATGATGGGCCGTCAAAGTTTGGTGCGTCCTCTGCCAAGCGCAGACATAGCTGAGCATAGAGAGAGCTGTACTTGGGCTCTTCTAGGGCTTTGTCCACGATCTGAGGGCAGAGGGAGCCACTCGGGCCATTAAAGACACGAGAATAAGGACTGATGCATGAGACACAGGAGCGGACGGGAGGAAAAGAAGACGGGAGGAAAAGAGGACGAGGAAAAGAGGACGGGAGGAAAAGAAGATGGGAGGACAAGAGGACGGGAGGAAAAGAAGACGGGAGGACAAGACAGGAGGACAAGAAGACAGGAGGACGGGAGGAAAAGAAGACGGGAGGACAGGAGGAAAAGAGGACAGGAGGAAAAGAAGACGGGAGGACAAGAAGACAGGAGGACGGGAGGAAAAGAGGACAGGAGGAAAAGACGGGAGGACAAGAAGACAGGAGGAAAAGAGGACAAGAAGACGGAAGGACAAGACAGGAGGACGGGAGGAAAAGAAGACGGGAGGAAAAGAAGACAGGAGGACGGGAGGAAAAGAGGACAGGAGGAAAAGAAGACGGGAGGACAAGAAGACAGGAGGATGGGAGGAAAAGAGGACAGGAGGAAAAGAAGACGGGATGACAAGAAGACAGGAGGAAAAGAAGACGGGAGGAAAAGAGGACAGGAGGAAAAGAAGACGGGAGGAAAAGAAGACATGACGGGAGGAAAAGAAGACATGACGGGAGGAAAAGAGGACAAAAAGACAGGAGGAAAAGACAGGAGGAAAAGAGGACAAGAAGACGGGAGGAAAAGAGGACAAGAAGACGGGAGGACAAGACGACAGGAGGACGGGAGGAAAAGAAGACGGGAGGAAAAGACAGGAGGACAAGAAGACAGGAGGAAAAGAGGACAAGAAGACGGGAGGAAAAGAGGACAAGAAGACGGGAGGAAAAGAGGACAAGAAGACAGGAGGACGGGAGGAAAAGAGGACGGGAGGAAAGGAAGACAGGAGGACGGGAGGAAAAGAAGACAGGAGGACGGGAGCGGTCGCTCACCAGCAGGATGATTCCTTTGAGGACGTGTTTGGAGTCGACGCCCGCGTTCAGGAGCTCAAGGCATAGCTTGTCAAAGCGGTCGGGCGTGAGTTTGTTGAGTATGCTGGAGGAACGAAGTGAGACATGAGGACACAGAGGAGTCCCATGAGGACACAGAGGACTCCTATGAGGACACACAGGAGTCCTATGAGGACACAGAGGAGTCCCATGAGGACAGAGTAGTCCCATGAGGACAGAGGACTCCTATGAGGACACAGAGGAGTCCTATGAGGACACAGGAGTCCTATGAGGACACAGGAGTCCTATGAGGACACAGAGTAGTCCCATGAGGACACAGAGGAGTCCCGTGAGGACACAGGAGTCTCGTGAGGACAGAGGACTCCTATGAGGACACAGGAGTCCTATGAGGACACAGAGGAGTCCCATGAGGACAGAGGAGTCTCATGAGGACAGAGTCTCATGAGGACAGAGTCTCATGAGGACAGAGGAGTCCCATGAGGACAGAGGAGTCCCATGAGGACAGAGGAGTCCCATGACAGAGGAGTCCCATGACAGAGGAGTCTCATGAGGACAGAGGAGTCCTATGACCTCACTCAAGGCGTCCTCATGCACCTGCCGTAACGCCGTGTTCATCTCGTCTGGACGCCCAGGAGACAAACGGACGTCTGTACGGCGGCAAACTGTTTAAATCGGTTATTCAAAGTATTTTGACATTGTTGTGTGACGCCGCCCTCAGCCAGCGGGTCAGAGGGAGGAGAAGCGGCGCCTTGTGGTCTCGCTCAGGGACTCTATGGAACAACATGCTGGTATCATATGACCAGGAATACACTTTACTGCTTTTCTGTATTTCATCTCATTAATATGAAATTAAAACAGAATATTTAGTCTTGGTAAAGAACCAACCAGGTTATTAGTAATAGCAGTAGTATTGCTGACACTAGGAGTTTGAAGACTCTCACATGCGTTTAAGCTCCTGCATTACGCCTTTCAAAAAACAGTAAACACTCCCGAGTGTGTGTGCACAGCATCATGCTATGGGCCCATCCTGACCTCCAGACCTGTGACCTTAGCCAAACACCGGCAGAAATGTAAAGATTGTTCTTCATTTACTGGCATCTTTCTAGAGGAAAGCTCTTCTGGTAAATCCTGAATTAAAGTCGGAGAACTAACTGCTCATTAGACTCTCCACAACTAGAATTAGTGTAGTACCAACAAGCTATCAAGATTCTGGGTAAACCTGGATACAAAATGAAAAGTGGAGGAGGAAACCTTTCAGCCCCCCGGGGTGGATGATGAGTTGACCCTTACCCCCTCACTGTCCTAAAGATTGCATCGTGTTGCTCTTTTTCGTTGCTGGAGTTGACATCTCGTCTAGTGCTTCGTGAAGGAACCCATCTCTGACCGCTTTGCCCTGGGGTTTTCCCCAGGAACTCGCTGTGAAAGGACAGAGAGAGAGACTGAGTACCACAGGACATGAGGCACGGTGGCTGGTAGAGAAACACACGGCGGCCTTGCGATAGTTTTTGTTGTAACAAAAAAAAATTCAATCTAATCCAACTATCTTATCTGCACGACCATGTCTATTAAAAAAGGGGCAGAAATAAGAAAAGAACCACAAACAAGCCAAGAGGAACTTTTATATAGAGTTGGCTTTGGCGGCCCCCTGTGGACGGAAGGAGTATTACAGCAAGAGGGTCCCAGTGTTCTCAAAGCGGTCCTGGTTCTCCTCCTAAACTCAGAGCCCAGCAACTGATTTACAAGGAATCCAACCGGGTGGCGCCGACGACCAAGCATGAACAACTATAGAATAATAATAATAATAATAATAATAGCTAACCTACTCGTGCCAGTAATTAAATCACTGTTCATTGAGAGCGCTCAAACAAACCTGTTGCCGACAGTTTTGGGATAGAGCTGAGGTGCGCCCCTACCACCTCCTCCCCCCGAAGAAGCACTGTAGGAGACAAGAAGGAGACGCGTTACAGCTCATGCACAGACGACGCTACGTGCCTCTCTCTCGACCTTCACCAGAAACTCCATTAACTTTACATTCAACCTTTATTGACACCAAAGAGGGACCAGGAGTGAACATGGTCACGCCCGTTAGAGCTGGAGCCTCCAGCAGCGACGCTCACACTGAAGAGGTGGAGGCGTCGGCCGAGGCTGCATGTCCAGATATAAGGGAGGCGTCACGGTTCACACTCCGTGGGCCTCTGGAACACAACCTGCTTCAGCTTTACTCAAATGTCTTTCTTTGGCACGGCCCCACGAGTGAACGCTTTGGTCATTGGCCGTCGCTGATTATACGACATGTAATGTGTCATGCACACAGATTGGTGGGTTTCTGTTGCTGCCTGAGAGCCTGAGCCAGGAGATCAATACAACCCTTTGTCTGGACAGGACACTAAACACCGGCTCGTCTTGAGGGGGAAGTTATAGAAACATAAATCACATGATAAACCCTCATTTGCCAACTGCTAAATTACATATTGAACACATACATGTGTGGTGGCTAATGAGATGCAAAGCATTTAAAACCAGCAACCGCCATGCTGAAGAACACATGGAACACACGGGGTCCCAGACGTCTGAGGACCCCAGACATGTTTCATGTAATCCAGGCTTCCTGTTGACAGGGACTCTGAACTAAAGGGAGCGAGTGGCTCGTCTCCTCCGCTAAGTGTTCCTGACAGCCATCTTGAGCCTCATCCTGCTTCCTTTCAAAGGCCGGCAGCTCTTGCCCAGAAAAACAGAAACTAGAGCAGAGGGCGAGCCGCGGACCCGTGTTCATCGTGTGTTCATTTACCTGAAACGAGAAGCACCCCCTTCTGAAATCACACTCTCCACTTTGGCGGCTTGGCAATGAAGGATACTCAAAAAGAATATTTATATACACCAACAGGAAGGGATGGGGAGGGGGGGGGGCGGTGCTGAGGAAGAGAAGAGAGAGAGCAGTGAGTGGGAGGGACACGATGCACATCCATCAGCTCCAGAGACCAGGGGCCTCGCCACTCATGACGCAGGAAAGGATCCACCCTCGCGGCCTGAAGGGCAGCAAACACGGCATTAGTGTCCATGAAGGCCTCGTGACAGTGAACGCACCATCCCGCCCTAAACAACAACGTGCTCGTGTCGCTGCAGCGACACCGCGACCGTTACCGACTAGATCACCGGTCTGATCGAGGTGCTCGTGTCGAGTTAACGCGCGTTCTGCGTCACCCCGCCGGCCTCGCGGCCTCGCGGCCTCCCGCCTCGCGGCCTCGCGCCTCCCGGCCCCAGCACGCAGGACATGGCTGCAGGACATCGTGGTGAGCAGCTACGCGTCCATTAGAATCACGTCGGACAGTTTTCAAAATCATTTGTTTGGTAAAAATAAAGGTTCCAAGTCTCCGGGACCCCGGACACACCGAGTGGTCTGCTAGTGAACGCGTTGCCGTTCCGTGAGTCCTCCTCCCTGTAATACTAGCTAGAGTAGCTAGGCGACGACGCCATTTTCTACTCCTCTGTAAATAAGCCGAGCCGTCGGTGAGCCCGGCCGTCCGCCGGTGTTACGGCTTAACGGGCGACCGGGCCAACCGTTTCATCCCACGACCAAACCGTCTCAAACACAGCTATATCTTATTAAAAACATGAACAATGGCGCATTCACGAGGTCAGCTAACCTACGCGTCAACTTCCTCTTTCCAACCGTCTCCAACGACAACAAGAGGCGCGTCCGGCTGAAGGTCGCCGGTGAGAAGGTCGCCGGTTAGCCGGTAACACCGGGCTCCCTGCGCGGGGCTGATGCAGGACGTTGGTGCGTCTCGGCTAACAGGCGCCATTTTGGATGAGCCGGTGCAGTGTTGTGAAAAAGGGGAAATAATCCGCCTCACCTTCACCGAAGCGACGTCAGTCTGTCTGTCGTCGTGTGCCCGCCGAAGTAGAAATGAAACGGGTGTAAACGGAGGAGGAAGACCGGAGACCAGGCGAGGAAGAGGCGCGGGCAGACAGACGCATGGAGCCGCTGGTCGCGCGCAGCTCGCTGCTGCTGTGGAGGAGACGCCGCTTTGCACTCGGCACGGAGTTTGTTGCCGTGTCAACCCTGGCCAATCACAAGAAAGAGATTTTTTTGTAGGCGTTTCCTGTCACACATATCATCCAATGAGAGGCGTCGTAGAACAAAAGTGGCCGCCCCCTTTTCGTGATTGACACACAATTTAACATCTGCAGTGCAGGAAAAATATAGAGTTTATTTTAAAATTACGGGAGATAAAAGGTATTAATTAAATTACTCCTGAGTAAAATATATATTTTTTATTTAAATTCTTTAAATAATCGTTAAATTCTTAATAAAGGAGCGTAAATGAAGGGAGATAAAGGTATTCATGAAATGATTCCTTTGTACAATATCAATTATTCTTTTCTTTTCAAATTCTTTAAAAAAATCGTTAAATTCGGGTGGATAATATTTATGGATTTAGGAGATGAAGATGAAGAAGAAGGAAAAAGATGAAGAAGAAGCAGAAGATGAAGAGGAGGAAGGAGAAGAAGTTGGAGGAGGAGAAGAACAACAATAACGAGGAGGAGAAGAAGACGAAGGAGAAACAGAAGAAGAAATAGAAGAAGAAGGAGAAGAAGAAACGGAAGAAGAAGAAGGAGAAGAAGAAACAGAAGAAAAAGAAACAAAAGAAGAAGAAGGAGGACGAGAAGAAGAAGAAGAATACTTATTATTTTGATAGCGTTTGTTTTCTTACACAAAGTGCACACGATCAATATATATATGTATATATATATATGTGTGTGTGTGCATTTATATGTACATATATATGTGTAGAAATATATATACATATATATATATATATATCAGAATCAGAATCAGAATCAGAATCAGAATCAGAATCAGAAACAGGTTTATTGCCAAAGAATGAATGTTTTCACAAACAAACGAGGAATTTTTTTTGGTGGAAGGTGCAACATTTGGACATGACAAACAACAATCAACGCAAGGAGGGAGGAGGAGTGGGAGGAAGAGGGAGGAGGAGGAAGAGGAAGGAGCGGGAAGAAGGAGGAGAGAGGAAGGTGGAAGAAGAGGTGGTAGTCCTGGGGTGACAGTCAGTCAGTCCGGGACCATTGATCTATTGGTGTGGCGGAGGTCGTGGTCATGATGGACGCAGCCTCCTCCCGAGGAGGGACTCGAACAGGAGTGTCCAGGGTGGGAGGGTACAATCTTTCTGGCCCAGTGACCTGGAAGTGAACAGGACCTGGAGGAAGGCAGATTGCAACCGATAACCCTCTCGGCCGAGCGGATGATGCTCTGCAGCCTGCGCTTGTCTTTGGCTGTGGCTGCAGGGTGCCAGACGGTGATGGAGGAGCAGATGATGGACTCAACGATGGAGAACTGTACCATCATCTTCCCTGGCAGGTTGAATTTCCTCAGCTGCCTCAGGAAGAACATCCTCTGCTGGGCCTTCTTGGAGATTGAGCCGATGTTCAGCTCCCACTTGAGGTCCTGGGAGATGATGGAGCCCAGGCGGTAGGACTCAGTCACACAGGATGAGAGGCGGGTGGGGCTGCATTCCTCCTGAAATCCACAACCATCTCCACTGTCTTCAGAGCGTTGAGCTCCAGGTTGTTCTGGCTGCACCAGGTCACCAGGTGGTCAGTCTCCCACCTGGGCGGTCTCGTCCCGCCAGAGATGAGTCCAATGAGGGTGGTGTCATCCGCGAACTTTAGGAGCTTGACGGACTGGTGACTGGAGGTGCAGCTGTTGGTGTACAGGGAGAACAGCAGAGGGGGGAACCCGTGCTGGTGGTCCGGGAGCCTGAGAGCCTCACGTGCTGCTTCCTGTCGGTCAGGAAGTCTGTGATCCACCTGCAGGTGGAGTCAGCTGGGAGAGCTTGTCCTGCAGCAGGGACGGGATGATGGAATTGAAGGCAGAGCTGAAGTCCACAAACAGGATCAGATGCTGGAGGATGTAGTGAAGGGCCATGTTGACTGCATCGCCTGCA
Organism: Pseudoliparis swirei; assembly: GCF_029220125.1. NCBI lineage: Eukaryota > Metazoa > Chordata > Actinopteri > Perciformes > Liparidae > Pseudoliparis > Pseudoliparis swirei. The sequence continues at coordinate 616,429 of NC_079393.1, read as the reverse complement.
GACCTGTTGGCTCTGGGTGATGGTCTTGAGGTGTGACAGGACCAGGACTTCATGACCACAGAGGTCAGGCCTGTAGTCATTGAGTCCTGTGATCTTGGGTTTTGGATGATGGTGGAGGCCTTGAAGCAGGCTGGAACGTGGCATGTCTCCAGGGAGGTGTTGAAGAGAACACCGGAGACAGCTGGTCAGCACAGTGCTTCAGGGTGGAGGAGTCCGGTTTTGCTTTTAAACAGCCTGTTGACAGCTCTCTCCAGGATGACGAGGCGTCGCTGAGTTGATGGAGGGTGCTCCAGAGGTGTGAGCCCCTGATGGGCTGGGGAGGTGGGCTGATGGTCTGTGGCTTGTTGGTGGGGCTGTGGGGGATTGTCTCAGGACTGCTCCACACTCAGATATGATGCTTTATATAAACACTTACACTAATATTTATAATGTAAATTTATAATACAATTTATAATAATATACATAATATTATACTTGTATTTACATTTAATATATACTAGTAATATAAGTTATTATTTATCGCGTTAAGAATTAAATATGTTTATAAAGCTGTTGTAACAACATTTAAATCGTACATTTAAAAACAACCTCTTTAAAGACGTGTTGACCGCTCTCCAGACGGACTTCCGTGAGGACCGTGTGGAAACAACCGGAAGTAGTTCTTCGATTGACAGGTCGACTCACCCGTTCACTCGCTGTTGCGTAGTGATGGTGAGATGAAGGTCCGTGTACGTAATGTTATTCCGTTTTCCGAAACGAAATTTCCGTTTTTGGTTTTCAAACGGAAAACGAAAAAACCACGTGATTTCCGTATTCCGTATTTGGAATGAAACGAAAAAACAAAATTAAAGCTGCAAGCAGCGTCCGTCGAACACCTCGCACCGCGCGCCGGGGACCGAGGAGCGAGGCGGCCGGCCGAGGCGACGCGCGCCGGTCGGACTTGACTCGGGCCGTGACTTGTAACGAGCGCGACAAGTTTGGGGCGGATTCAGACAAAGTCCAGTTTAACTACGTGAACATATTCATGCGTCATGTGTCCCGTCGTCATGTCCCTACGTGATGGAAGAGAGAGAGAGAGAGGAGAGAGAGAGGAGAAGAAGAGAAGAGAGAGAGAGGAGAGAGAGAGAGAGAGAGAGAGATATTCCATTCTAAATAACGGGCTAGTCAAACATTTGATTTGGGGCGGACTGAAGGAAGTCCAGTTGAGCCACTAGGTGGCGCTTTAACTATGTGAACATGTTCATGCGTCGTGTCCATGAAGTAGAGATCACGTCATGTAAATTCAATGTAAAAAAAAGTGATGAAAAAAAGCTTCCTTGTCTTGGTATCGAACACGCATCTCCAGGTGTCCAGACCAACACTTATCATGGTGAGCTATGAGCCAGCTGGTACAGCCGTAGGAGCTCACATTATTTTGGGCAGAAAAATTTGGTTATTTTACTTCTCAATAGGTGATCAATAGGTGTTCCTCCAAGAAATGTGCTTGTTTCTTCGTTTGAATGTGTTCAGGCCTTGACTGGCATCACACATGATTTGCGGGTCAGAGGAGAAGGAGGTGCAGCCGTTCGGTGGCGCGAGGAGCACTGCGCGGAGGAGGAAGTGGAGGAGGAGGCGGAGGAGGAGGGGGAGGAGGGGGAGGGGGTGGGTGTGAGCGCCGCGGGCGAAATTCTCACAAGAACTCAAATAAATTCCCCGTCGGATATTAAAACACATTTTGGGGGACTTGATGACAGAAAGAGTAACTTTTATTCTCAAATACGGATGAATTAAAAAAAAGTGTCTCCAGCAAAAAGGGCACTTTACTCAACCAGGGCAAAGGGGCTGGTGCTTGAGCACCACTAGGGCTCTATCTGTGCACGTGCCTGGTATCATATGATATGGCAGGTTGTGTAATAATGTTATTATGTCACTTTAGGAAAATGGCATGGGCTTAAGCAGGCAGAGGACAGTGGACGTGTGTGTGCGTAACTAGGAAGAGGGGACTGAATATGCTTGTGGAACTTGGACAGTGATGTACAGGACAGGGGACATTTTATTCATTTTTATTCAGAAATAACAGTTTCTCAACAGTTTTTGGTTTTAAGCGATTCCTTTTTTTTGACACAACCTCTCCGGCCTTTGAAAACACCCTTTCACAGGGTACAGAAGATGCTGGCGTGCACAAAAACGCAAGAGCAAGTCTATATAAATTTTGATACAGGAATTTTTGCCTCTCCCAGTACTCCAGAGGGTTTTCCAGCCTGCTTATATTTGGCTCGGAAAGGTAGCGCTGGACCTCCACAGTGGCATCTGCTGTAACATTTTGAGTCTTCTGTGCCTCCATGACGCTGGTGTCTAAACGATGCCACAGTTTGCTGCCTAAGAGGAACCCACAGATCATGTTACGAAGTGTTTTCATTGGAATAATTGATCTCAAAATGTAAAATAATAGATTACCTCCTGTGACATCATGAGAGGTGGAAGCCTGGGGGATTTCCTCTCTGCTTTGTTTTGACCGTATAATGGTGGCACACTCGGAGGTCAGTCGTTTTATTGCTTCGGTGGCTTTTGTTTGGCTGAAAAATCCTATGACTTTAAATTGGGGGTCCAGGAGGGTAGCAAGAGACATGATGCTCATCGACTGCAAAGTGTACAGCTTCTCACGGAGTTGCCTGATGAGCTGGTTTCCCATTTCCAATGCTGCTGCAGGTGCCGGCTTTGTCATTTCCTCCTGAAGGGTGTGCTCCAGCATCTTCACCAGGGGAACCACTTTGGAGGCAGACACATTTTCCTCTGCCGACAGCTCTACAGTGGCATCAAAGAAGGGAGACAGCAAAGAAAGGCACGCTCCAACAATGTTGAATTCTTCTGCTGTTAGGAAGGAGACGTCATGTTGTAAACCAGCTAACGCTGCTCCTACTGGCTCCCTTTGCTCCATCAAATATGTGCTGTTCCATCTGGTCTCCACTTCTTGCATTAGCTTCATGTTTGCCAACCCCAGATGAAGTTGCACTTGTGTAAGCTTCTCCTTTAAAGATACAGATGAGTAGGCCAATAAATGACTGCAGTAGGAACACAGACAAACTACTAGCATTATTATAAATTGGAATAAAAGGAAAGAGCATACCTTAGCAGTGGTGCTGCTTCTAAAGAAGCCAACCAGCTTCCGTGCTTTGGCCCGGATGACAGAGCACAGGCTGCTGGTCAAGTGCCTTCTTCACTATCAGATTCAGTGTGTGTGCAATGCAAATATGGTGCCGAAGCTTCAGCTCTCTCACACAGGCAACCATATTGGGAGCACCATCAGTGACCATGCATGTCACCTTATTAGTGATTCCCCATTCCTCCATCAGGGAGGCTTTCACACCAGCTATATTTTCAGCAGTGTGTGATTGGGGGAATGCCTGCACTCCTAACAGCACTGAACTGAGTTTGGTTTTCTCACCCACGGCATGTTACAGCCAGGTAGGCATCCATATTGATGGATGTCCACATGTCAGGAGTAAGGCTAACAGCAACCACCTTTTCCATTTTAGCCTTAGCCTTCTCCTTAGCCAACTCATACTTGGCCTCCACCATCGCCTTCAGAGCCGAAAGGAAAAACAATATCGTGCTGAACTGTGAGACACAGTAAAGTACTCATTTGTTTCATGCACCCACCCATACACACCTGCCTTGTAGGGATAACATCATTAGGATCCAGTTTGGACACAAATGCCCTGAATCCAACATCATCCACAACACTGAAGGGCTGTGTGTCCTTCACTATCATGGAGACGAGGGCTTCATCCAGCTCTTGTTTTCTGGTGGCTGGTTAAAAGAGAATACATACAGTGTCTGTTACCTGTCTTTATTTGCACAATAAACAAAAGTGAACAGGGAAAAATTGTGATGGTGCATTTGTAATATTGTAATGACTTACCATGGCTGGGTGAAGCTCCAGTTTCCTCCTTATTCTCATGCAAGGCACGGTAATGCCTCAGCATGGATGACATGTTGTTATTGTACCCCAACTCCCTGGAGCACAATAAACACCTCACCTTTGAATCAAATAAGAAACTGTGAAAAATACAGTTCTTGATAAGCAAACCTAATGAGTCTGAAATAGAGTTAGATTTAGCTTTAGGAGTTATCAAATCAAAGTGTTCCCACACAGGGGAAATCCTCCTCTTCCTAGCTGGCTCCATCTTATCACCTATCCTTCTCTCCTCACTCTCCTAACTCTCCAAACTGTCTCTCTCTCTAAACTCTCCAAACTCTCCAAACTCTCTCTCTCTCCAAACTCTCCAAACTCTCTCTCTCCAAACTCTCCAAACTCTCTCTCTCTCCAAACTCTCCAAACTATCTCTCTCTCCTAACTCTCCAAACTCTCCAAACTCTCTCTCTCCAAACTCTCCAAACTCTCTCTCTCCAAACTCTCCTAACTCTCCAAACTCTCCAAACTCTCTCTCTCTCTCCAAACTTTCCAAACTCTCTCTCTCCAAACTCTCCAAACTATCTCTCTCTCCTAACTCTCCAAACTCTCTCTAAACTCTCCAAACTCTCCCTCTCTCCAAACTCTCTCTCTCCAAACTCTCTCTCTCTCCAAACTCTCCAAACTATCTCTCTCTCTCTAAACTCTCCAAACTCCAAACTGTCTCTCTCTCCAAACTCTCTCTCTCCAAACTCTCCAAACTCTCTCTCTCCAAACTCTCCAAACTCTCTCTCTCTCCTAACTCTCCGAACTGTCTCTCTCTCCAAACTGTCTCTCTCTCTCCAAACTCTCCGAACTGTCTCTCTCTCCAAACTGTCTCTCTCTCTCCTAACTCTCCAAACTATCTCTCTCTCTCCAAACTCTCCAAACTCTCAACCAACAACCCACATGTTGAATGGAGCCTGAGGGGTTTATATTGCTGTCAAACTCCTGGCTTCCCAGTTGAACCGCTGGTACAGCAGCGCGGGTAGGCCGGACGTCATCATTTTTGGCCTCATCATCATGGCTCCCCCTCGATACGCGCTTCGAGGAAACGCCTTCGAAACGCCCTCCACACTCTCGACACACGCTTCGTCCTCGGCAAACACCACCTAACAACGTTTCAGTGCGCTACGCAGAGCGCCATGTGGGCCGCTCGCACAGAATGACGTCAGCAGCGTCAGCTCGGCTCCGGCTGTGCGCCCTTCCGTCCGCAGCCCCACGCACCGCCGCTGTTTGTCAGGTTTTCAACGGCGGCCCACCGCGTGCGACCCCAGTACCGACGCGTTGACGCGGTGAGAGCTGGCGCCACGCCGTGTTTGACTGTCGGTGTCGGTCTTATGTCATATGCTGAACAATAACCCGAACCGCTTCTGCGCTAATACGTGTACAGCCGGTACAGCGCGCTCGACGGAGATTTTTGACATCTCCATTTTGGCTCCTCCTAAATGAACGCGTCGAGGAACGCGCTTCCGAAACACCCCTCACACGCTTCGCACGCAGGGTAACAATACTACTGTTACATGCTCTGTGCGCTGTTGCGCATGTTTAGTGCGCTGCATTCTCCATACAGAATGAGAATGAGAATGACTCCGCCGCCGCGGCGCCGCGCGCTTCCAGTCACCACGCATCCACGCCGCACCACGTCAAGTCGAGGGGGCCGCCCGCGCCCGCCCGCACGACCCGTACCTGCTGCGCTGCGCGCGGAAGGCCGGGCGCCCGGTTGACTGTCGGTGTCGGTCTGTTTGATCCTAACCGACCGTTTATCGTTTTATTGCCTCAAAAACACCGAAAATGAGCGACGAGGACGAGTTTTTGCAGAAAGCTCGAACCGGGTTCGAAGACTTGTGTCGAGCCTTAAATATGGACGAAGAGGCGAGCAGCGAGGCGTGGAAGAGCTACGACACCATGAGCAGGAGCTTTACGTTAGAGGTGCTTTACGGCACTGTCTGTTGATCTGGGTCTGTGGGTCTGTCTGTCTGTGGTTCTGTCTGTCTACGACACCATGAGCAGGACCTTTACCTTAGAGGTGCTTTACGGCACTGTCTGTTGATCTTTGTCTGTGTCTGTGGTTCTGTCTGTCTACGACACCATGAGCAGGAGCTTTACCTTAGAGGTGCTTTACGGCACTGTCTGTCTCTCTGTTGGTCTGTCTGTCTGTTGGTCTCTGTCTGTCTCTATGTTGGTCTGTCTGTTGGTCTCTGTCTGTCTCTATGTTGGTCTGTCTGTTGGTCTCTGTCTGTCTCTATGTTGGTCTGTCTGTTGGTCTGTGTCTGTTGGTCTGTGTGTCTCTCTGTTGGTCTGTCTGTCTGTCTGTTGGTCTCTTTCTGTCTCTGTTGGTCTGTCTGTTGTGTAACGGATGTGAAACGGCATAGAAGAAGTCGACTCCGATGATAGATTTTCCCAGCATTTATTTATGCTGCAGAAGACAACAGAAAACACTTATTGCCTTCTGGTCCATCTTTGCACTTCCCTCTGCAATACAAAACCATTGTCTATGGAAGGCAGAACCACACTAAATACAAATAACAACAATTATCAAAAACATGTAACATACAAGGGGAAAACAGCGACCCCAATGGACAAAACAAATAACTGCATGAGCTAAAGTAATTTCAACAGAAACAACGAAAATTCCAACATTGAACAAAAGGGAAACACATACCTGCAGAAGACAACAGAAAACAATTATTGCCTGCTGGTCCATCTTTGCACTTCCTATACAAACAAAACAACATTTAGACAAGGAAAACATACGTCGGGACGACCGGATGTGGCCAGACAAACGGCGCCAAAGTGGCTCAATGAGACCGTCACAAAACGTTTACTTTGACCGTCAAAATCACACGACAGCTGGACACCGTGAACGTATCAGCGACCGTTACCATGTGTAACATAAACGGTTACTTTCCATTAAAGAATAGAGCCAAAACAGTGCAACATAATTTTCCACTCTACTCACCCTCTGCAATACAAAACCATTGTGAGGGAGAGACGGACTCAGGAGCAGGAAGTGCAACAGATGGAAAGCAATTTCCGCAGGAAACAGAATTTTAAAAATAACGCTAAATAAAAATGGCTCATTAAAATAAAATTCACAAACACTCAACAATATTGTTGAACAACAAACAAAAATAAAATACAACACATTGAAAACAAGAAATAACAGAATGTATTTCTAACTCTGTTACAGTTGCATCTGTCTGTATGTTGGTCTGTCTGTCTGTTGATCTGGCTGTGTGTGTGTGTGTGTGTCTGTGTTGGTCTGTATTTGTGTCTGTCTGTCTGTTGATCTGTATTTGTGTCTGTGTGTGTGTTGATCTGTATTTGTGTCTGTGGGTCTGTCTGTATGTGTGTCTGTTGGTCTGTCTGTGTGTCTGAAGTACTGAAGGAGTTTTAATGTTGTTATTAATCTGTTAGATCCAAACCTCATGAAACCTCGTATTCAAATAGTAAACACAAATAATAACTTCCATAAACATGTACACACTGTATGTACATGTACACACTGTATGTACATGTACACACTATGTACATGTACTTACACACACTGTATGAACATGTACACTGTATGAACATGTACACACTGTATGAACATGTACACACATACACTATCGTTCAAAAGTTTGGGATCACTTAGAAATGTCCTTATTTTTTAAAGAAAAGCATTGTTTTTTTCAATGAAGATAACATTAAATCAATCAGAAATACCCTCTCTACATTGTTAATGTGGTAAATGACTATTCTAGGTGGAAACATCTGGTTTCTAATGAAATATCTCCAGAGGTGTATAGAGGCCCATTTCCATCAACTATCACTCCAGTGTTCTAATGGTACATTGTGTTTGATCATCGCCTTAGAAGACTAATGGATTATTAGAAAACCCTTGAAAACCCTTGTGCAATTATGTTAGCACAGCTGAAAACTGTTTTGCTGATGAGAGAAGCTATAAAACTGGCCTTCCTTTGAGCTAGTTGATTATCTGGAGCATCACATTTGTGGGTTCGATAAGACTCTCAAAATGGCCAGAAAAAAAGAAGTTTCCTGTGAAACTCGCCAGTCTATTCTTGTTCTTAGAAATGAAGGCTATTCCATGCGAGAAATTGCAAAGAAACTGAAAATGTCCTCCAGCGGTGTGTACTACTCCCTTCAGAGAACAGCACAAACGGGCTCTAACCAGAGCAGAAAGAGAAGTGGGAGGCCAACTCAGCAAGAAGACAAGTACATTAGAGTCTCTAGTTTGAGAAATAGACGCCTCACAGGTCCTCAACTGGCAGCTTCTTTAAATGGTACCCGCAAAACGCCAGTGTCAACGTCGACAGTGAAGAGGCGACTCCGGGATGCTGGCCTTCTAGGCAGAGTGGCAAAGAAAAAGCCATATCTGAGACTGGCCAATGAAAAGAAAAGATTGGTATGGGCAAAAGAACACAGGCATTGGACAGAGGAAGATTGGAAAAGGTGTTCTGGACAGATGAATCCAAGTTTGAGGTGTTTGGATCACACAGAAGAACATTTGTGAGACGAGAACAGGTGAAAAGATGCTGGAAGAGTGCCTGACACCATCTGTCAAGCATGGTGGAGGTCATGTGATGGTCTGGGGCTGCTTTGGTGCTGGGAAAGTGGGAGATTTGTACCAGGTCAAAGGGATTTTAAATAAGGAAGGCTATCACTCCATTTTGCAACGCCATGCCATACCCTGTGGGCAGCGCTTGATTGGAGCCAATGTCCTCCAACAGGACAATGACCCAAAGCACACCTCCACATTGTGAAGAACTATTGAGGGAAGAAGCAGGCAGCTTGCTGTCTGTAATGGAGTGGCCAGTCACCAGATCTCAACCCCATTGAGCTGTTGTGGGAGCAGCTTGACCGTATGGTCCTCAAGAAGTGCCCATCAAGCCAATCCAACTGGAGGAGGTGCTTCAGGAAGCGTGGGGTGACATTTCAACAGATTACCTCAACAAATTAACAGCTAGAATGCCAAAGGTCTGCAATGCTGTCATTGCTGCAAAAGGAGCATTCTTTGACGAAAGCAAAGTTTGAAGAAAACAATTAATACTTCAAATACAAATCATTATTTCTAACCTTGTCAATGTCTTGACTATATTTTCTATACATTTTGCAACTCATTTGATAAATAAAAGTGTGAGTTTTCATGGAAAACACGAAATTGTCTGGGTGATCCCAAACTTTTGAACGGTAGTGTACATGTACACACTGTATGAACATGTACACACTGTATGAACATGTACACACTGTATGTACATGTACACACTGTATGTACATGTACACACTATGAACATGTACACACTGTATGAACATGTACACACTGTATGAACATGTACACACTGTATGTACATGTACACACTATGAACATGTACACACTGTATGAACATTTAAACACTGTATGTACATGTACACACTGTATGAACATGTACACACTGTATGAACATGTACACACTGGATGTACAAGTACTTACACACACTATGTACATGTACACACTGTATGAACATGTACACACTGTATGGACATTTAAACACTGTATGTACATGTACACACTGTATGAACATGTACACACTGTATGAACATGTACACACTGGATGTACAAGTACTTACACACACTGTATGTACATGGACATGTATTTAAACACACAAGGTATAAGTACTTCTCTTGAAGTATGTGTGTACTTGTACCTGCACTGGCTGGCCTGCTCGCTGTACGCGGCCTGCAGGTCCTCGGGGCCCACGGGGGGGAGGGGGCCCATGGAGGGGAACTACATCTCCCTGACCAGGATCCTGCGCTGCTCGGGGATGAGGTAGACCCACAATGAACCTGGGAAGTACTCTTCTACTTCCGTAAAGTACTAATATCCCAGTGGATACATCCTCCTGACAGCCTGATAGAGTTCCTTAATCTCTAGTTGTTCCTCTTTACAGTCTGATAAAGCTCTTTAATCTCTAGTTGTTCCTCTTTACAGTCTCATAGAGCTCTTTAATCTATAGTTGTTCCTCTTTACAGTCTGATAGAGCTCTTTAGTCTCTAGTTGTTCCTCTACAGTCTGATAGAGCTCTTTAATCTCTAGTTGTTCCTCTTACAGTCTGATAGAGCTCTTTAATCTCTAGTTGTTCCTCTTACAGTCTGATAGAGCTCTTTAATATCTAGCCTTCCTCTTTACAGTCTGATAGAGCTCTTTAGTCTCTAGTTGTTCCTCTTTACAGTCTGATAGAGCTCTTTAATCTATAGTTGTTCCTCTTTACAGTCTCATGGAGGTCTTTAATCTATAGTTGTTCCTCTTTACAGTCTCATAGAGCTCTTTAATCTATAGTTGTTCCTCTTAGTCTGATAGAGCTCTTTAACCTATAGTTGTTCCTCTTAGTCTGATAGAGCTCTTTAATCTCTAGTTGTTCCTCTTACAGTCTGATAGAGCTCTTTAATCTCTAGTTGTTCCTCTTTACAGTCTGATAGAGCTCTTTAGTCTCTAGTTGTTCCTCTTACAGTCTGATAGAGCTCTTTAATCTCTCGTTGTTCCTCTTTACAGTCTGATAGAGCTCTTTAATCTCTAGTTGTTCCTCTTACAGTCTGATAGAGCTCTTTAATATATAGTTGTTCCTCTTAGTCTGATAGAGCTCTTTAATCTCTAGTTGTTCCTCTTACAGTCTGATAGAGCTCTTTAATCTCTAGTTGTTCCTCTTACAGTCTGATAGAGCTCTTTAATCTCTAGTTGTTCCTCTTAGTCTGATAGAGCTCTTTAATCTCTATTTGTTCCTCTTACAGTCTGATAGAGCTCTTTAATCTCTAGTTGTTCCTCTTTATGGTCTGATAGAGCTCTTTAATCTCTAGTTCCTCTTTACAGTCTGATAGAGCTCTTTAATCTCTAGTTCCTCTTTACAGTGATAGAGCTCTTTAATCTCTAGTTGTTCCTCTTACAGTCTGATAGAGCTCTTTAATCTCTAGTTGTTCCTCTTACAGTCTGATAGAGCTGTTTAATCTCTAGTTGTTCCTCTTTACAGTCTCATAGAGCTCTTTAATCTATAGTTCCTCTTACAGTCTGATAGAGCTCTTTAATCTCTAGTTGTTCCTCTTTACGGTCTGATAGAGCTCTTTAATCTCTAGTTGTTCCTCTTTACAGTCTGATAGAGCTCTTTAATCTCTAGTTGATCTTCTTACAGTCTGATAGAGCTCTTTAATATCTAGTTCCTCTTTACAGTCTGATAGAGCTCTTTAATCTCTAGTTGTTCCTCTTTACAGTCTGATAGAGCTCTTTAATCTCTAGTTGTTCCTCTTACAGTCTGATAGAGCTCTTTAATCTCTAGTTGTCCCTCTTACAGTCTGATAGAGCTCTTTAATCTCTAGTTGTTCCTCTTACAGTCTGATAGAGCTCTTTAATCTCTAGTTGTTCCTCTTTACAGTCTGATAGAGCTCTTTAATATCTAGTTGTTCCTCTTACAGTCTGATAGAGCTCTTTAATATCTAGTTGTTCCTCTTACAGTCTGATAGAGCTCTTTAATCTATAGTTGTCCCTCTTACAGTCTGATAGAGCTCTTTAATCTATAGTTCCTCTTTACAGTCTTTTATGGAACCAGCTTTCACCTTCAGTCCGGGAGGCAGACACAGTCACCTCGTTTAAGAGTAGACTGAAGACCTTCCTCTTTGACAGAGCTTATAGTTAGGGCTGAATCAGGTTCACCTGGTCCAGCCCCTTGAGACGCTGCTATAGGCTTATAGCTGCCGGGGGACGTTTAGGATGCACTGAGTACCTATCTCCTTTTTTTTCTCTCCTTAAGGATGCATTTTCATCTCTCAATCACACGTTACTAACTCTGCTTTCTCCCCGGAGTCCTTTTGACTTTACGTCTCATGGGGTCATCGGACCCTATGAGACGGCATAGATCCTATCTGCTGATGGAGCATCGAGGTCTGGGTCGTGGAATTCCTGCTCCTGACTACGCCACTGTCCTGTTGAGACTCCGCCCACTGTTGAGACTCCGCCCACTCCTCCTCTCTACCGCCATCTGCCTGATGGATCGTGGAGGTCTCCATCGTGGAATATGCCTACTATGAACTATTCATACACTCTGTCACATTCATTGAATGTATTTAAACTCTAAATCTGTCCTTCTGGTCACATTACATCTATTGTTCTGTCCATCCTGGAGAGGGATCCTCCTCTGTTCTCTCCTGAAGGTTTCTTCCCTTTTTTTCCCCCTGAAGGGTTATTTGGGAGTTTTTTCTGGTCCGATGTGAGATTTTGGGGCAGGGATGTCTATGTGTACAGATTGTAAAGCACTCCGAGACAAATTTGTAATTTGTGAAATTGGGCTATACAAATAAACTGAATTGAATTGAATTGAATTACGTGAAGCTTTACTTGTTCCTGTTTGCAACTGCTTGTGATCTGGATGTGGTCTGCTTGTGATCTGGATGTGGTCTGCTTGTGGTCTGGATGTGTTCTACTTGTGGTCTGCTTGTGGTCTGGATGTGTTCTACTTGTGGTCTGGATGTGGTCTGCTTGTGGTCTGGATGTGGTCTGCTTGTGATCTGGATGTTGTCTGCTTGTGATCTGGATGCGTTCTGCTTGTGGTCTAGACGCGTTCTGCTTGTGGTCTGGATGCGTTCTGCTTGTGGTCTGGATGTGTTCTGCTTGTGGACTGGATGTGTTCTTCTTGTGATCTGGATGTGGCCTGCTTGTGGTCTGGTTGTGATCTGGATGTGGTCTGCTTGTGTTCTGCTTGTGGTCTAAATGTGTTCCGCTTGTGGTCTGAATGTGGTCTGGATGGAGTTCAGGAGATGCCTCTTCAGTATCTGGAACAAAGTGATGAGAGCAGCAGCGTTCCTCTGACTCCCATCAACCAGGGACCAGAACTCAGAGGTGTGTAAAGTCCTTAATGTCTTAAAGTATCAAACGAAGCGTCTTTGTGTCTTAATGTATCAAACTATTCAATTCAATTCAATTCAGTTTATTTGTAAAGCCCAATTTCACAAATTACAAATTTGTCTCGGAGTGCTTTACAAACTGTACACATAGACATCCCTGCCCCAAAACCTCACATCGGATCAGGAACAACTCCCAAATAACCCTTCAGGGGGAAAAAAGTGACGAACCCTTGAGGAGAGCAACAGAGGAGGATCCCTCTCCAGGATGGACAGAACAATAGATGTCATGTGACCAGAAGGACAGATTTAGAGTTTAAATACATTCAATGAATGTGACAGAGTGTATGAATAGTTCATAGTTGGCATATTCCACGATGGAGACCTCCACGATCCATCAGGTGGAGGTAGAGGAGGAGTGGGCGGAGTCTCAACAGTGGGCGGAGTCTCAACAGGGCAGTGGCGTGGTCGGTAGCAGGAATTCCACGACCCAGACCTCGATGATCCATCAGCAGATAGGATCTATGTCGTCTCATAGGGTCCGATGACCCCATGAGACGTGAAGTCAAAAGGACTCCGGGGAGAAAGCAGAGTTAGTAACGTGTGATTGAGAGATGAAAATTCATCCTTAAGGAGAGAGAAAAGAGGAGATAGGTACTCAGTGCATCCTAAACGTACAAACGAAGCGTCTTTGTGTCTTAAAGTATCATATGAAGCGTCTTTGTGTCTTTAAGTATCAAACGAAGCGTCTTTGAGTCTTGAGGTATCAAACAAAGTGTCTGTCTGTCCTCAGGTGTGTCCTCGACCCACACCACCCTGTTGGACCGGTACAGCTCTCCTCCCACCGGCCCGTTCCGCCGCCGCCTGTTCGTGGACCCGGTGGACGGAGAGCCTCACACTGCCGGTACCAAGACCGCTCCGCCCGGCTTGGTCGCCGCCATCCTGGCCGGGCAGACGGTGGTCTCCATGGCGACCGCCACCGTCACCGCTAACAACGGGCAGACGGTCACCATCCCGGTGCAAGGTGAGGGACTGGCACCTGAGCCCCGAATGAAGAGATGGCGACGAGTAACACGCTTCTGACCTCTGCAGGGATAGCCAATGAGAGCGGAGGCATCACCTTCTTCCCCGTCCAGGTGAGCGTGAGCGGGCCGCGCGGAGCAACGCTGCCGGCGCTGACCAGCACGCTCCAACCCGCCGCCGCCAAACCGATTCGACCGGCAGCCGTGAGTCCGCTGAGGAAAGGCTCGCTGTCGCTGTTCTTCAGGAAGGTACGGAGACCTCACAATGTGACAACTAGGTCCAGCTCCAGGTCCAGGTCCAACTCCAGCTCCAGGTCCTGGTCCAGGTCCTGGTCCTGGTGGAGGCCGTTCACTGCGCTGCCCTTCATCCCTCAACACAAATGCATTTCCTCCTAATTAAATCAAAGTCTGTTTATTGTGAAGCTGGTTTGACCCTTGACAGACGTCCTCGTCCCTCCTGATGGGGACCACCTGGTGCATCTTGTGTCTTTGGACCACCTGGTGCATCTTGTGTCTCTGGACCACGTGGTGCATCTTGTGTCTTTGGACCACCTGGTGCATCTTGTGTCTCTGGACCACCTGGTGGATCTTGTGTCTCTGGACCACCTGGTGCATCTTGTGTCTCTGGACCACCTGGTGCATCTTGTGTCTTTGGACCACCTGGTGGATCTTGTGTCTCTGGACCACGTGGTGCATCTTGTGTCTTTGGACCACCTGGTGCATCTTGTGTCTCTGGACCACCTGGTGGATCTTGTGTCTCTGGACCACCTGGTGCATCTTGTGTCTCTGGACCACCTGGTGCATCTTGTGTCTCTGGACCACCTGGTGCATCTTGTGTCTTTGGACCACCTGGTGCATCTTGTGTCTTTGGACCACCTGGTGGATCTTGTGTCTCTGGACCACCTGGTGCATCTTGTGTCTTTGACCACCTGGTGCATCTTGTGTCTCTGGACCACCTGGTGCATCTTGTGTCTCTGGACCACGTGGTGGATCTTGTGTCTTTGACCACCTGGTGGATCTTGTGTCTCTGGACCACGTGGTGGATCTTGTGTCTTTGACCACCTGGTGCATCTTGTGTCTCTGGACCACGTGGTGGATCTTGTGTCTCTGGACCACCTGGTGGATCTTGTGTCTCTGGACCACCTGGTGCATCTTGTGTCTTTGGACCACCTGGTGCATCTTGTGTCTTTGGACCACCTGGTGCATCTTGTGTCTCTGGACCACCTGGTGGATCTTGTGTCTCTGGACCACCTGGTGCATCTTGTGTCTCTGGACCACCTGGTGGATCTTGTGTCTTTGGACCACCTGGTGCATCTTGTGTCTCTGGACCACGTGGTGGATCTTGTGTCTTTGACCACCTGGTGCATCTTGTGTCTTTGACCACCTGGTGCATCTTGTGTCTTTGGACCACCTGGTGCATCTTGTGTCTCTGGACCACCTGGTGCATCTTGTGTCTTTGACCACCTGGTGGATCTTGTGTCTTTGGACCACCTGGTGCATCTTGTGTCTCTGGACCACCTGGTGCATCTTGTGTCTTTGGACCACCTGGTGCATCTTGTGTCTCTGGACCACGTGGTGGATCTTGTGTCTCTGGACCACCTGGTGCATCTTGTGTCTTTGGACCACCTGGTGCATCTTGTGTCTCTGGACCACCTGGTGCATCTTGTGTCTTTGGACCACCTGGTGGATCTTGTGTCTCTGGACCACCTGGTGCATCTTGTGTCTTTGACCACCTGGTGGATCTTGTGTCTCTGGACCACCTGGTGCATCTTGTGTCTCTGGACCACCTGGTGCATCTTGTGTCTCTGGACCACCTGGTGCATCTTGTGTCTCTGGACCACGTGGTGGATCTTGTGTCTCTGGACCACCTGGTGCATCTTGTGTCTTTGGACCACCTGGTGCATCTTGTGTCTCTGGACCACCTGGTGGATCTTGTGTCTTTGACCTTTGACAGACGTCCTCGTCCCTCCTCAGGTGTACAGCCTGGCCAGCGTGCGGCTCAGAGACCTGTGTTCCAGGCTGGACGTGTCTTCAGAGCTCAGGAGGAAGATCTGGACGTGTTTTGAACATTCTCTGGTCCACTGCAGCGAGCTGATGAAGGACCGCCACCTGGACCAGCTGCTGCTGTGTGCTGTGTACGTCATGGCCAAGGTCGGTGGACTCTGTGTACTGTGTGTACTCTGTGTGTACTCTGTGTGTACTCTGTGTGTACTATGTGTACTCTGTGTGTACTTTCTGTGGAAGTATATCTCAGCGTCTGTTTGTTTTTTCTTCAGGTGACCAAAGAAGACAAATCCTTCCAGAACATCATGAAGGCGTACAGGACGCAGCCGCAGGCCAGCAGCACCGTAAGACACAGGAAGTGACCTGACACACAGGAAGTGACCTGACACAGGAAGTGACCTGACATACAGGAAGTGACCTGACACAGGAAGTGACCTGACACACAGGAAGTGACCTGACATACAGGAAGTGACCTGACACAGGAAGTTACCTGACACAGGAAGTTACCTGACACACAGGAAGTGACCTGACATACAGGAAGTGACCTGACACACAGGAAGTGGCCTGACATACAGGAAGTGACCTGACACAGGAAGTGACCTGACATACAGGAAGTGACCTGACACAGGAAGTGACCTGACACACAGGAAGTGGCCTGACATACAGGAAGTGACCTGACACATAGGAAGTGACCTGACATACAGGAAGTGACCTGACACACAGGAAGTGACCTGACATACAGGAAGTGACCTGACACAGGAAGTGACCTGACATACAGGAAGTGACCTGACACACAGGAAGTGACCTGACATACAGGAAGTGACCTGACACAGGAAGTGACCTGACATACAGGAAGTGACCTGACACAGGAAGTTACCTGACACACAGGAAGTGACCTGACACAGGAAGTGACCTGACACACAGGAAGTGGCCTGACATACAGGAAGTGACCTGACACATAGGAAGTGACCTGACATACAGGAAGTGACCTGACACACAGGAAGTGACCTGACATACAGGAAGTGACCTGACATACAGGAAGTGACCTGACACACAGGAAGTGACCTGACATACAGGAAGTGACCTGACACAGGAAGTGACCTGACATACAGGAAGTGACCTGACACAGGAAGTTACCTGACACACAGGAAGTGACCTGACATACAGGAAGTGACCTGACACACAGGAAGTGGCCTGACATACAGGAAGTGACCTGACACAGGAAGTGACCTGACATACAGGAAGTGACCTGACACAGGAAGTGACCTGACACACAGGAAGTGGCCTGACATACAGGAAGTGACCTGACACAGGAAGTGACCTGATACATAGGAAGTGACCTGACATACAGGAAGTGACTTGACATACAGGAAGTGAACTGACATACAGGAAGTGACCTGACACACAGGACGTGACCTGACACATAGGAAGTGACCTGACACACAGGAAGTGACTGTGTGTGTGTGTCTCAGGTGTACAGGAGTGTGCTGATCTCATGGAGGAGCAGGCGACCGCCGGGCAGCAGCCAGACTCCAGATACCAGTGAGTGTTTCTACTGTTAGTGTTCTAGTGTTTCTACTGTTCTAGTGTTTCTACTGTTCTAGTGTTTCTAGTGTTTCTACTGTTCTAGTGTTTCTACTGTTCTAGTGTTTCTACTGTTCTAGTGTTTCTACTGTTAGTGTTCTAGTGTTTCTACTGTTCTAGTGTTTCTACTGTTAGTGTTCTAGTGTTTCTACTGTTCTAGTGTTTCTACTGTTAGTGTTCTAGTGTTTCTACTGTTAGTGTTCTAGTGTTTCTACTGTTCTAGTGTTTCTACTGTTCTAGTGTTCTAGTGTTTCTACTGTTCTAGTGTTTCTACTGTTAGTGTTCTAGTGTTTCTACTGTTCTAGTGTTTCTAGTGTTTCTACTGTTCTAGTGTTTCTACTGTTAGTGTTCTAGTGTTTCACCGTTCAGTGTTCCACCGTTCCAGTGTTTCTACTGTTCCAGTGCACCAGTGTTTCACTGTTCCAGCGTTTCCAGTGTTCCAGTGTTCTGTCTCCAGTGTTCCCACCGTTCCAGTGTTCCACCGTTCCAGTGTTCCAGTGCTTCCCACCGTTCCAGTGCTCCACCGTCCCAGTGTTCCAGTGCTCCACCGTCCCAGTGCTCTCACTGTCCCAGTGCTCCCCACCAGTGTTCCAGTGCTCTCACCGTCCCAGTGTCTCCACCGTCCCAGTGTTCCAGTGCTCCACCGTCTCCAGTGCTCTCACCGTTCCAGTGCTCCCACCGTTCCAGTGTCTCCACCGTTCCAGTGCTCCCACCGTTAGTGTTCCAGTTTCTCACCGTCTCCAGTGTTCCACCAGTGTTCCAGTGTTCTACCGTCAGTGTTCCAGTGTTCTCACCGTCCCAGTGTTCCCACCGTTCCCAGTGTTTCACCGTTAGTGTTCAGTGTTCTCACCGTTCCAGTGTTTCACTGTTCCAGTGTCTCCAGTGTGTTTCACCGTTCTAGTGTTTCACTGTTCCAGTGTTTCACCGTTAGTGTTCCAGTGTTCTCACTGTTCCAGTGTTTCACTGTTCCCAGTGTCTCCAGTGTTTCACTGTCCAGTGTTCTCACCGTTCCAGTGTTCTCCACCGTTAGTGTTCCAGTGTTTCACTGTTCCAGTGTTTCCACCGTTCCAGTGTTCCCAGTGCTCTACCGTTCCAGTGTTTCACCGTTCCAGTGTTTCCACCGTCAGTGTTCCAGTGCTTCCACCGTTCCAGTGTTTCACCGTTCCCAGTGCTCCACCGTCTCCAGTGTTTCACCGTTAGTGTCTCCCGTTCCAGTGTTTCACCGTTCCAGTGTCTCCAGTGTTCTGTCCCAGTGTTTCACCGTTAGTGTCTCTCCACCGTTCCAGTGTTTCACCGTTAGTGTCCCAGTGTTTCACCGTTCCAGTGTTTCTACCGTCCCCGTGTTTCACCGTTCCAGTGTTTCCACCGTTAGTGTCTGTTCTCACCTGTTTCCAGTGTTTCACCGTTAGTCGCAGTGTCTCACCGTTCCAGTGTTTCACCGTTAGTGTTCGTGTTCCAGTGTTCTCTACCGTTAGTGTCTCCAGTGTTCACCGGTTCCAGTGTTTCACCGTTCAGTGTTTGCCCACTGTTAGTGTTCCAGTGTTTCACTGTCTCAGTGTTTCACCGTTGTTCCAGCGTTTCACTGTTCCCAGTGCTCCCACCGTTAGTGTTTCCAGTGTTTCACCGTTGTGTTCCAGTGTTTCCACCGTTCCAGTGTTCCCACTGTCTCAGTGCTCTCCACCAGTGTCTCCAGCGTTCCACTGTTCCCAGTGTTTCACCGTTTCCAGTGTTTCACCGTCAGTGTTCCAGTGTCTCCGCTGTTCCAGTGTTCCACACGTTAGTGTTCCAGTGTTCTCACTGTCAGTCTCCAGTGTTCAACCGTTCCAGTGTTTCACCGTTCCAGTGTTTCACCGTTAGTGTTCCGTGTTTCTACTGTTCCCAGTGTTTCTACCGTTAGTGTCCAGTGTTCTGTTCCAGTGCTGTTTCACCGTTCCAGTGTTCCTCGTGTTTCACTGTCAGTGTTCCAGTGTTTCACCGTTCCAGTGTTTCACCGTTAGTGTTCCCAGTGTTTCTACCGTTATGTTCCAGTGTTTCTGCACTGTCTCCAGTGTTTCACCGTTAGTGTCTCGTGTTTCACTGTTCCAGTGTTAGTTCTCAGTGTTTCCAGTGTTCCAGTTCCAGTGTTTCTACCGTTAGTGTCTCCAGTGTTCTCACTGTCCAGTTCCAGTGTTTCACCTCCAGTGTTCCCAAAGTGTCTCCCCACCGGTTCCAGTTTCTCACTGTCCCAGTGCTCACCTAGTGTTCCAGTGTTTCACTGTTCCAGTGTTCTCCACCGTTCCCAGTGTTCTCTCACCGTCTCTTAGTGTCCACCGTTCCACTGTCCTAGTGTCTCCCGTGTTTGTAGTGCCCACCGTTCCAGTGTTTCAATTGTTCCAGTGTCTCCCCGTTAGTGTCTCCAGTGTTTCACCGTTCCAGTGTCTCCCCACCGTTGTTCCAGTGTTTCACCGTTCCAGTGTTTCCACCGTCTCCAGCGTTCCCACGTTAGTGTTCCCCTGTCCCATTTGTCTACCGTTCCAGTTTCAGTGTCCCCGTTCCAGTGTCCCAGTGCTCCCACCTGTTCCAGTGTTCTACCGTTAGTGTTCCCCAGTTTCACCGTTCCAGTGCTCCCACTGTCTCCACCGTTCCAGTGTTCCCCACCGTCCCAGTGTCTCCAGTGTTCCAGTGTTCTCACCGTTAGTGTCTGTTTCACCGTTCCAGTGTTTCACCGTTAGTGTTCCAGTCCCAGTGTCTACCGTGTTTCACCGTTCCCAGTGTCAATCCAGTGCTCCACCGTTAGTGTTCCTGTTTCACTGTCTCCAGTGTTTCACCGTTCCACTGTTCCAGTGTTTCACTGTTCCAGTGTTCTACTGTCTCCAGTGTTTCACTGTCCCAGTGTTTCTACCGTCTCCAGTGTTCCACCGTTCCAGTGTTTCCTGCCTCACCTGTCCAGTGTTCTCACCGTTGTCTCAGTGCTCTACCTGTTCCAGCTTTCACCGTCTCCAGTGTTTCCCCCAGGCTGTCCAGCAGTTCCAGTGCTTCACCGTTCCAGTGCTCTCACCGTTAGTGTTCTCAGTGTTAGTTCCAGTGTTTCCCACTGTCCCAGTGCTCTCACCGTCCCAGTGTTCCCCACCGTTCTCAGTGTTTCACCGTCGTGTTCTCCCGTTCCAGTGTTCTACCGTTAGTTCCAGTGTTTCACTGTTCCAGTGTTCCCACCGTCAGTGTTCCAGTGTTCCCACCGTTCCAGTGTCTCACCGTTAGTGTTCCAGTGTTCCCCACCGTCAGTGTTCCCCTGTTCAGTGTTTCACCGTTCCAGTGTTCTTCACCGTTAGTGTTCCAGTGTTTCACCGTTCCAGTGTTTCACCGTTAGTGTCTCGTTTCCCACTGTTCCAGTGTTTCACTGTCTCCAGTGTTTCACCGTTCCAGTGTTTCACTGTTAGTGTTCTCCAGTGTTTCACCGTTCCAGTGCTTCTACCGTTCCAGTGTTTCTACCGTTAGTGCGTTCCAGTGTTTCACCGTTCCAGTGTTTCACCGTTCCAGTGTTTTTCACCGTTAAAGTGTTCAGTGTTTCACCGTTCCAGTGTTTCCACCGTTAGTGTCTCCAGTTTCACTGTTCCAGTGTTCCACTGTCTGTTCCAGTGTTTCAGTGTCCTGTTCTAGTGCCACCGTCTCAGTGCTCCCCACCGTTCCAGTGTTTCACCGTTAGTCCCGTGTTCTCACCGTTCCAGTGTTTCCACCGTTAGTGTCCAGTGCTCCGCGTCTTCCAGTGTCCCACCGTTAGTCTCCGTGTTCACCGTTATGTTCCAGTGCTCTCACCGTCCCAGTTCCCCACCGTTATGTTCCCGTGTTTCACCGTTAGTGTTCCAGTGTTCACACTTCCCGTTTCCAGTGCTCCATTGTTTCACCGTTCCAGTGTTTCACCCCAGTGTCTCCAGTGTTTCATTCCAGTGTTCTCACCGTTAGTGTTCCAGTGTTTCACCGTTCCAGTGTTTCACCGTTAGTGTTCCAGTGTTTCAGTGTTCCAGGCTCTGTTCCAGTGTCTCCAGTTTCACCGTTAGTGTTCCTCGTGTTTCACCGTTCTAGTGTTCTCCCGTTCCAGTTCTATGTTTCACCGTCATGTTCCAGTGTTTCACTGTCCCAGTGCTTCACCGTTCCAGTGTTCCCACCGTTAGTGTTCCAGTGTTTCACCGTTCTAGTTCCAGTGTTCCACCGTTCCAGTGTCCCAGGGCTCCCTGTTGTACTTCTCCACTGTCCCAGTGCTTCACCGTTAGTGTTCCAGTGTCCCTCTCCACCGTTCCAGTGCTCCCCACCGTCAGTGGTCCAGTGCTCCCCACGTCCCAGTGTTTCACTGTTCCAGTGTTCTCCACCGTTAGTGTCCAGTGTCTCCACCGTTCCAGTGTCTCACCGTCAGTCTCAGTGCTCCACCGTTCCAGTGTCTAGTGTTTCACCGTTCCAGTGTTTCCCACCGTTAGTGTCTCCAGTGTTTCACCGTCCAGTGTTCTCACCGTTCCAGTCTCCAGTTTCACCGCTCCAGTGTCTCACCGGTTATGTTCCAGTGTTCCCCACCGTTAGTGTTCCAGTGTTCTACCGTTCCAGTGTTCCATCAGTTAGTGTCCCAGTGTGTTCTACTGTTCCAGTGTTTCACTGTTCCCTGTTTCCACCGTCCCAGTGTTTCACCGTTAGTGTTCCAGTTTCACCGTTCCAGTGTTTCACCGTTCCAGTGTTTCACTGTTCTAGCAAGTTCTACCGTTAGTGTTCCAGCATTTCACTGTCTCAGTGTTTCTACCGTTCCAGTGTCTCCCACTGTCCGTTTCTCCACCCCCAGTGTTCCGTTCTCACTGTTCCAGTGTTTCCACCGTCAGTGTCTCCATGTTTCACCGTCTCAGTGCTCCACCGTTACCGTTAGCGTTCCAGTGCTCCCACCGTCAGTGTTTCCACCGTTCCAGTGCTCTCACCGTTAGTCCAGTGCTCCACCGTTCCAGTGTCTCACCGTTAGTGTTTCACCCACTGTCTCCAGTGTTTCCACCGTTCCAGTGTTTCACCGTTCCAGTGTTTCACCGTCTTTAGTGTTCCAGCGTTCTCCTGTTCCAGTGTTTCCCACCACAGTGTCTCCAGTGTTTCACCGTTAGTGTTCCAGTGTCCACTGTCTCAGTTCTCACTGTTCCAGTGTTTCACTGTTGGTTTCCCAGTTACCGTTGTGTCACCGTTCTACGTTTCACTGTTAGTTCCAGTGTTCTACCGTTAGTGTTGTTCCAGTGTTTCCAATGTCCGTTCCAGTGTTTCACTGTTAGTGTTCCAGTGTTTCTACTGTTCCAGTGTTTCACCGTTAGTGTTCCAGTGTTTCACTGTTCCCAGTTTCAGTGTTTCACCGTTAGTGTCCCGTGTTTCACCGTTAGTGTCTCCAGTTTCCCCACCGTTCCAGTGTTTCTACCGTTAGTGTTCCCGTGTTTCACCGCCAGTGTCTCCAGTTCCCGCAGTTTCACCGTCAGCGTTCTACCGCTGTGTTCCCTTGTTGCTCACCGTTCCAGTGCCACCGTTAGTGTTCCAGTGTCTCACCGTTCCATGGCTCGTTAGTGTCTGCTCGTTCTCCACCGTTCCAGTGTTCCACGTGTCCCCGTGTCTCCAGTGTTCCAGTTCCACCGTTCCAGTGTTCCCACCGTTCCAGTGCTCCCCACCAGTGTCCCCGAGTTGTTCCAGTGTTTCACCGTCCCAGTGTTCCACCGTTAGTCTCCAGCGTCCCACTGTCCAGTTTCCAGCGTCCAACGTTCCAGTGCTCCACTGTCTCCAGTGTTCCCACCGTTAGTCCAGCGTTTCCCCACCGTTCCAGCGTGCTTCACCTGGTTCCAGTGTTCTCCACCGTTAGTGTCTCCAGTGTTCCACTGTCTCCAGTGTTTCCCTGTTCCAGTGTTTCACCTGTTAGTTTCACTGTTCCAGTGTTCTCACTGTTAGTCTTGTTCCAGTGTTTCACTGTCTCAGTGTTTCTCACTGTTAGTGTTCCAGTGTTCACCGTTCCAGTGTTTCAGCTAGTCTCCAGTGTTCCACTGTTCCAGTGCTCGTCAGTGTCTCAGTGCTCCCACCGTTCCAGTGCTCACCGTTAGTGTCCCAGTGCTCCACCGCCCAGTGTTCCAGTGTCTGCACCGTCCCAGTGTCTCAGTGCTCTACCGTTGTTCCACCGTTCCAGTGTCACCGTCAGTGTTCCAGTGTTTCCACCGTCCCAGTGCTTCCACCGTCTCCAGTGTCTCCAGCACTTCCATGTGCGTTCCAGTGCTCCACTGTCCCAGTGTTCCACCGTTCCAGTGTCTCCCCACTGTTCCAGTGTTCCTCGTGTCCCAGTGCTCCACCGTTAGCGTCCCAGTGTTTCACCGTTAGTGCTCCACCGTTCCATTGTCTGTTCCACCGTTAGTGTTCTCGTGTTTCTACCGTTCCAGTGTTCCACCGTTCCAGTGTTTCCCCACCGTTCCAGTGTCTCCAGTGTTTAGTGCCTCCACCGTCTCCAGTGTTTCTACCGTTACCGTTCCAGTGTTTCACCGTTAGTGTTCCAGTGTTTCACCCAGTGTTTCCCAGTGTTAGTGTTCTAGTGTTTCACTGTTCCAGTGTTTCAATGTTCCAGTGTTTCACCGTTCCAGTGTTTCACTGTCTCACCGTTCCCGTGTTTCACTGTTCCAGTGTTTCCACCGTTAGTCTTCCAGTGTCCCACTGTTCCAGTGTTTCACCGTTAGTGTTCCTCTAGTGTTTGCTACCGCTTGTTCCAGTGTTCCACTGCCCAGTGTTCCACCGTTCCAGTGTTTCACCGTTAGTTCCAGTGTTCTCTGCCCCACCGTGTTTCCCGTGTTCTCACCGTTCCAGTGCTCCACCGTTCCAGTGTTTCTGCTCCCGTTCCAGTGTTTCACCGCCAGTTCCAGCGTTCCTGCGTTTCCACCGTCCCAGTGTTTCCCACACCGTTCCAGTCTCAGTGTCCTACCGTTCCATGTTCCAGTGTTCTCACCGTCAGCGTTCCAAGTGTTTCCCACCGTTCTGTCCCAGTGTTCACCGTTCCAGTGTCTCGCGTTCACACCAGCGGTTCTCAATTGTTAGCGTTCCCAGTGTTTCCCACCGTCTCCAGTGCTTCCCACCGTCTCAGAAGTGTTTCACCGTTAGTGTTCCAGCGTTTCCACCGTTCCAGCGTTCTGTCCCAGTGTTTCACTGTTCCAGTGTTTCACCGTTAGTGTTCTGCTCTTTGTTCCAGTGTCTCCACTGTTCCAGTGTTTCACCGTTACCAAGCTCCAGTGTTTCACTGTTCTAGTGTTTCCTACCGTTCCAGTGTTTCACTGTCAGTGTTCCAGTGTTTCCCACTGTCTCCAGTGTTTCACCGTTAGTGTTCCAGTGTTTCCACCGTTAGTGTTCCAGTGTTCTACCGTTCCAGTGCTCCCCACCGTTCCAGTGCCCAGTGCTCCCACCGTTCCAGTGTCCTAGTGTCTCCCTGCCCCACCGTTGTGCGTTCCAGTGTTCTCACTGTCCCAGTGTCCTCCACCGTCAGTCCCAGTGCTCCACCGTCCTAGTTCCAGTGTCCAGTGTCTCAGCTCCCCAGTGTTCCAGGCTCCACCCACAGTGGTCCAGTGCTCACTGTCTCCATGCTCCACCCTCAATTGCTAGTTCCAGTCCCCGCAGTTCCACCGTTCCAGTGTTCTCGTAGTCTCCAGCAATTCACGTCCTAGCTCTTTCCACCGTCTCCAGTGTTCTCGTGGTACCGTCCCAGTGTTCCCCACTGCTAGCGTTACAGTGTCTACTGTCCCAGTGTTTCACTCAATTGTCTCCAGTGTTTCACCAGTGTTCCCAGTGCCCCACCACCGCTGTTCCAGTGTTTCACCGTTCCAGCGTTCCAGTGTGCTCCCACCGTCAGTCTCCAGCGTCTCACCGTTCCAGTGTTTCACTGTCACCGTGTCTAGCGGCTCCACTGTCTCCAGTGCTCTACCAAGCAGTGTTCCTATGTCTCCAACTGTTCCAGTGTTCTCCACCCGTTCAGTGCTGCTCCCCACCGCCAGTGTTCCAGTGCTCCAGAAATCGTCCCAGTGTTCTCCACCTGTCCCAGCGCCCCCACCGTCAGTGTCTCCAGTGCTCCACCCGTTCCAGTGCTCCCCACCGTCCCAGTGTTCGTTCCAACGGCTAAGCCAGTGTCCTGTCCTGCTCCCACCAGTCCCAGTCCTGCCCCCCACCGTCCCAGTGCCCCAATTGTCCCAGTGTCTCCACCGTTCTGGACCGTCCCAAAGTGCTCCCACCTGTCCCAGTGTTCTACTGTCCGTCAGTGTTCCAGTGTCTCCACCTGTCTCCCAGCGTCTCCACCGTTCCAGCGTCTCCCAACTGTCCGCCTGTTTCACCCCACCGTTCCAGTGTTCCACTGTTCCAGTGTCTCCACCCTGTCCAGTGCTCCACCACTGTTCCAGTGGTTTCAGTGTCCCAGTGTTCTCCCAGTGTGCACTGTTCCAGCGTCTCCATGTGTTTCCCCACTGTCTCAGTGTTCTCTACCGGGTTAGTGTTCAGAGTGTTTCTCACCGTTAGCGTTCCAATGTTTCACCGTCTCAGCGTTCCCGTACTCTTGCGCTCCCGTGTTTCACCGTTCCAAAGTGCTCCCCACCTCCGTTTCTGCTGTCTCCAGTGTTTCACCGTTAGTGTTTCAGTGCTCTTCCACCGTTCCAGTGTCTCCCACTGTTAGCCACCCTGTCCCAGTGCCCCAACCTCCCGCCAGTGCTACAGTGCTCTCACCAACTCCAGTGCTCCCACTGTCCCTGCTCCCCACCGTCTCAGTGTCTCAATTGTCAGTGTCTCCAGCACTCCCCACCTGTCAGTGTCCATGCTCCCCCACCGTTGATCCCAGTGTTCCCACCGTT
The DNA here is from genome assembly GCF_029220125.1 of Pseudoliparis swirei. Taxonomy (NCBI): domain Eukaryota; kingdom Metazoa; phylum Chordata; class Actinopteri; order Perciformes; family Liparidae; genus Pseudoliparis; species Pseudoliparis swirei. The sequence continues at coordinate 590,178 of NC_079393.1, read as the reverse complement.
CCAGTGCTCCCAATCGTTAGTGTCCCCTCGTGCCCCCCAATTGTCTCAGTGTTCTCCACCGTTAGCGTTCCAGTGCTCCCCACCGTTCCAGCGTTCTAACTGTCTCCAGTGTTCCCACCGTTAGTTCCATAGCTCCACTGTCCCAGTGTCTCAACTGTCCCAGGTTTCACCGTTAGTGTTCCAGTGTCTCCCCACTGTCTCCAGTGCTCCACCGTTCCATTGTTTCACTGTTAGCGTTCTAGTGTTTCCTACTGTCAGTCTATGTTTCCCACTGTTCCAGTGTTCCCACCGCTAGTCCCAGCGTCTCACCGTTCCAGCTCATTCAATGTCCCAGTCTCCAGCGTTCCACTGTCCTGTTCCAGCGTTTCACCGTCTCTAGTGTTTCACCGTTGCGTCTCCAGCGTTTCACCTGTTCTAGTGTTTTGTTTCAATTGGGTTCCAGTGTTTCACTGTCTCAGTGCTCTGTAAAGTGTCTCTATGCTCTCACCGTCTCCAGTGTCTGCAGTGTCTCAGTGTTTCACCGTTACAGTTCCAGTGCTCTGTAGTGTCTCAGTGTTCTCCCACCGTTAGTGTTCCAGTGCTCCCACCAAGTCAGCAATTCCCGTGCTCTCACCGTTCCAGTGTTTCACCGTTACTGTTCCAGTGTTCTTACCGTCTCATGTTCTCACCGTTCCAGTGCTCCCCCACCTGCCAGCGTTCCAGTGTTCTGCCTGTCCAGTGCTCCCCACCGTTCCAGTGTCTCCAGGCCCCACCGTTCCTGAAAGGCTCCCCACTGTCTCACTGTTCTGAATTGTCCCAGCCTTCCACCGTCCCAGTGTTCTCACCCCAACTCCAGTGTCTCCCCACCGTCCCAGTGTCCAGTGTCTCCACCTGTCCCAGTGTCTCCCACCGTCCCAGTGCTCCCACCGCCAGTGTCCCTGCCTCACCCTGTCCAGCGTTTCCACCGTCTCAGTGCTCCACTGCCAGTGTCTCTGCTCTGCACCGTCTCGTGTTCTGTACCGTCTCCAGTGTTTCCACCGTCAGTCCCAGTGTCTCACCGTTCCAGTGTTTCTCACCGTTAGTGTTCCTGTTTCACCGTCTCAGTGTTTCACCGTTATGTTTATAGTGTTTCTACCGTTCCAGTGTTCTACTGTTCCTCGTGTTTCCCACGTTCCAGTGCTCTACCGTTAGTTCCTTGTTTCACTGTTCCAGTGTTTCACGTTCCAGTGTTTCACGTTGTTCCCATGTCCCACTGTTCCATTTCCAGGTTTTTTGTTCCGTGTTTCAGTTCAGTGTTTCCCCCCGTTAGTGTTAGTGTTTTTTCGTTCCAGTGTTTTTTGTTCCGTGTTTCTACGTTCCAGTGTTTCACTGTTTGTGTTTCCTGTTTCCGTTCCAGTGTTTTTACCGTTAGTGTTCCAGTGCTACCGTTCCAGTGTTTTCCCCATGTTTCCCCTGTTTCCCCGGTTTTTATTTTCTCCAGTAGTGTCCCATGTCCCCAAAGGGGGGTTTTCCGTGTTTCACCGTTCCCCGTGCTCCGGTGTTTAGTGTTTCCCCATGTTCCGTGTTTATGTTCCCCCTGTTTCACCGTTAGTTTGGGTTTTCCCCAGTGTTTCACCTTGTTTCCAGTGTTTCACTGTTCCAGTGTTTTTACGTTAGTGTTTCCCGTGTTTTACTGTTCCAGTGTTTCACCGTTAGTGTTCCAGGGTTTTTTACTGTTTTAGTGTTTCACTGTTCCTGTTTCACGTTCCAGTGTTTTTTTGTTTGGGTTCGGTTTCTACGTTCCAGTGTTTCACCGTTAGTGTTCCCCGTGTTTCTCGTTCCAGTGTTTCCCCCCGTTAGTTCTCCGTGTTTCACTTTTTTCCAGTGTCTCGTTAGTGTTTTTCGTTTTTGTTCCAGTGTTTCCCGTTAGTGTTTCTGTTAGTGTCTCTGCCCCTTTTACTGTTCCGTGTTTTACCCTTTTTTTTGGTTTTTTCCAGTGTTTACTGTTAGTGTTTCACCGTTAGTTTCTGTTTCACTGTTTCCAGTGCCCATGTTCAGTGTTCACCGTTTTTTGTTCCGTGTTTCACCGTTCCGTGTTCACTGTTCCAGTGTTTCACCTTAGTGTTCCCGTCCCCACTGTTCCAGTGTTTCACCGTTAGTTTCCGTGTTTTTCCCCTGTTCCAGTTTTCTCCGTTATGTTTCCAGTGTTTTATGTTCAGTGTTTCTACCGTTAGTGGTTCCAGTTTTCACTGTTTTTCCCGTGTTTTTACTGTTAGTGTTCCCGTTAGTTCCAGTGTTTCACTTTGGGTTTAGTTTTCACTGTTCCCAGTCTCCCTTCACCGTTAGGTTCCAGGTTTTACCGTTCCAGTGTTTCTACGTTAGTGTTTAGGTTTTTACGTTCAGTGTTTCACGTTTATTTTGTTTTTACTGTTTTAGTGTTTCATGTCCAGTGCTCCCCTGTTTTTTGTGTTCCCGTGTTTCACGTTGTGTTCCCCGTTCCCAGTGTTTCACCTTAGTGTTCCGTGCACCGTTTGTTTTCCCCTTGTTTCCCCACTGTTCCAGTGTTTTTACTGTTAGGTTTTCCGTTATGTTTCTCTGTTTCATGTTTTAGGTTTTTTGTTCCAGTGTTTTCCCCTGTTTCCCGTGTTTCACTTTTTTCCGTGTCCCCCAGGTCCCACTGTTAGTTTTATGTTTTTTCCCAGTGTTTCCCCCGTTTCCGTGTTTTTACGTTCAGTGTTTTTACCGTTAGTGTTTCCTGTTTCCCCCGTTCCAGTGTTTTTTTATGTTCCGTGTTTCTACTGTTAGTGTTTTTATTTTTAGTGTCTCCCTGTTTCTACTGTTCCAGTGTTTCACGTTAGTTTCCGGTAGTTAGTGTTTTACTTTTGTCCCTTTTCCCCCGTGACCGCCATGCCACTTTTCCCAGGTCCCCTTTTTGTGTTTTACCTTGTTCCCCCTGACTTGTTTCCCCCTTTTTTTTGAGTTTTATTTGGGGTTTTTCTTCCCCCAAAGGCATTTCCGGGTTTTTGTTCAGGCCCCGTTTGGCCCCTGCACGAGTGCTCACCCAAAATGTTTCCAGGTTCATTTAAAACCCCCGGTTTCCCCCAGGGTTTTCCCCTTATGCCAGGGTTTACTGCCAGGTTTACGTTCCTGCCGGTGCCGGCCCCTCGGGTTTTTCCCCAAAATGTTTTTAGTGCTGTTCCTACGAGTGTTTTCCCCCAGTGCCTTTTCCTGGGTTTCCTGTTTGGGGCTACGTTCCGGTTCCCCCCGGGGTTTTTTCCGGCCCCCCCCGTGTTTCCCCCGAGTTTTTCCTTTTTTCCAGGGTTTTTAAAGGAGTGCCTGCCCCCAGTGCTCCCCAAAAGGGGGTTTCGGGGCCTGCCCCGGTCCCTGCCAAAGTGCCCCACCGGGTGCCCCGGGCCCCTTATTCCCCCGGGGCCCCCCGAGTGCCCCCTGTTTTCCAGGCCGGGGTTCCTTTCCCGGTGCTCTTTTTCACCTTCCAAAAAAGGGAAAATTTCCTCCAATGGGGCCCCAAACCCCGCCGGGTGGTTTCCCCCGGGGCCGGGGTTTCCTGTCTGTACCTGTCGGGGGTTTCCGGGGGCCCGGTCCTGGGGTTTACTTTTTGGGGTTAAACCACTTTTGTTTTTTCAGGGTTTCCAAAGGGAAAACCCCCGGCTCCCTGGGCCCGGGGCCAGTGCCCCCGGGATTTTTAAAAATCCCTGCCCAGGGCCTGAAAGGAGGCCTGCCCGTCCGGCCCCCGGAGTGCCCCAGGGGCCCAGGAGTTCCCTGCAGGGTTTTCCCGGGACCCCGGGGGCCCTTTCTAGGAGTTTTCCCCCAGTGCCTGCCGGGTTTTTTCCCCCCGGTTTTAAAGGGGCCTTTAAAATGCCCCCCGAGTGCCTGTCAGTTCCAGGGTTTACCTTAGGCCCACCAGTGTTTTTTTTGGTTTTTCCTGCACCGGGTTCCAGTGCTACCCCAGGTTCCCCAGGTTTTACGAGTGTTTTTCTTTTTTCCACCCTTTTCCCCGGGAGTGCTCCATTTTTCCCCGGTTCTCAGGGGCCGAGGTTTCCGTCCCGGGGCCCCCCGGTTTCCTGACTTTCCAGGCCCCCCCGGAGTGCCTGAGGTCCCCGGGTTTTTTGCAGGTTTTCCGTTTGGGCCCCAGGTTACCTTTCCAGTGTTCCCGGTTTCCCCAGTTTTCTATTTTTTAGTTTTCACCCTTTCCCCGGCCCCACCGGGTCCTGCCCCCCGGGTTTCCTGCCCCGGAGTGTTTCCGGGTTTCCCTTTTTGTCCTGTTTGTTTCCGTGTTTTTTAAATGACCCCCCGTGTTTTCCTTTTTGGGGGGACCGTTGTGTTTCTTGTTTTGTTAGTGTTTCCCGTTAGTTGTTTTCACCCGTTCCAGTTTTGGGTTTCCCCCTTTTCCGGGTTTTCCCTTTTCCCCAAACCCTTAGTGCCCGGGTTTTTTTTACCGTTCCAGGAAGTGTTCCGTGTTTTTACTGTCAGTGTTTTCCCTTTTCCCCCGGTGTTCCCCGGGGTTTTACCGTTCCATGTTTCCCCCCCCGGTCCCCCGGGTTTTTTACTGTTCCATTTTCACCGTTTTGGGGCTCCAGTGTTCTCCGGGTTTTTCCCCCCACCCCCTTTTTTGTTCCTGTCCCCCTTTAGTGTCCCCCGTTCCAGGCCCCCTTTGGTTTTTTGGTTTTTTCACCGTTAGGTTTTTCCCTTTTTCCCGTTTCCACGTTTTTCCCTTTTTTTTTTCCCCAAATGTTCCGTGCCCCCCTTCCTGTTTCCCCAGTTCCAGGTTTTTTTCCCCCAGGCCCGTTTGTTCCCCCGCCATTTTTGTGTTCCAGTTTTTCCCGGGGCCCCCTGCCCAGTGCCCCCACCGTTTTTTCCCGTTTTTTTCCCCCGTTTTCCATGTTCCCCTGTTCCAGTGTCCCGTTATTTCCGGTTTTTTTATGCCCCCTTTTTTCCCCCGGTTTTTAGTTCCCAGGTTTTTTTCCCGTCCAGTTTTGGTTTTCCAGCTCATGTTTCCCCGGGTTTAGTTAGTGGGGGTTTCCCGTTCCAGTTTTCCCCGGGGTTTAGTTCCCCGTGTTCTCCTGTTTTCCCCGTGTTTCCATTTTAGTTAGTGTTTCCATTTTGGGTTCCCTGTTTCACCTTGTTTCCAGTGTTCCCCCCAAATGTTTCTCCCCAGTTTTTTTCCCCCGTGTCCCCGTTTAGTGTTTCCACGGGTTTTTTTTGGGTTTCCCGTGTTTCCCCCGTTAGTGTTTTTTGGGGCCAGTGTTTTGGTTTCCCCTGTTCCCCCTGTTCCCCCGTTTTTCCCCCGGGTTTCCCCCATGTCCCCCCCTTTCCCTTTTTTCCCTGTTTCACCCCCCCCTTTAGTGTCCCGGGGGGTTTTTTGGGTTTTTTTTCCCCCTGTTTCCCACCGTCCCATTTTTCGGTTCCAGTTTGTTTAGCCAGGAGTCCCCGTGTTTTTTTCCCCCTTTCCCCGGGGGTTTTTTTCCCTTTTTTCCCCCCCTGATTTCCCGTTCCTGTTTGGTTTCGGTTCCAGGTTCCCCTCCTGTTTTACCGTTGTCTTTCCGTGTTTCCCCTGTTTGTTTCTTTTTCCCTTTTTTTTTCCCCCCCGGGGTTTTCCCCTTTTTTTTTTTTCACCCTTTGGGGGTTTTTGTTTTTTTTTTCCCGTGCAGCCTTTTCCCTTTTTTAGGACCCCTTTTACCCCGGGGCAGGGAAAACCCCCCGGGGGAAACCCCGGGACCAGGGTTTGCCTGCCCCCTTTGGATGCCCCCCCTTTTCCTTTTTTTTTGGGGCCTGCAAGTGCCTTTTTCCCCGGTTTTTCCTTTTTTCCGTTATGCCATTCCTGCCAGGTTTACCTTTTCGGACCTTTTTTTTTCCGCCGGTTTCCTGCCCCAAATTTCCCTTTTTCTTTCCGGACCACCAGGAGCCGCCGAGTGCCTCAGAACCCCTTTTTAAAATTTCCTGTTTCATTAGGCCCCCAAGTTCCCTTTCAAAGTGCCTGCCTACCTTTTCCCAGTTTCCCCCTTTTTTCCCCAGGTTTGGGTTTTTTTTTCCCCGGTTTTCCTTTTTTCCCCCCAAAATTTACCTTTGGTTTTAAAGCCTGCACCCGGGGTTCCAAGGGTTTGGACCTTTTTCCCGGGTTTCCTGCCCGGGTTTTCCCCTTTGGTTTCCCAGGCTTTTCACCCGGGTTTACCTTCCCGGGTCCCCTTTGGCCCCTTTTTACCTTCCTTTCAGGGTTTTCCCCTCTAGGTTTTGCCTTTCCAAATGCCCTTTTTGTGGTTTCACCGGGTTTTGGATTTCCTGACCCCTTTTTTCAGTTTAGCCCAGTGCTCAACCGTTCCCCAAATTAGGGTTTCCTTTTCCTTTTTGTCAGGGTTTTTCCCCCCCCCGGTTTACCGCCCGGTTTCCGCCCCAGGGTTTCCCCGAGGGGGGCCCCCCCTTTTTGGCTCCGGAGTGTTACTTTTTTGGGCCTTAGGGTTTACCCCCAACCTTCCGAAAAGGGGGCCTTTCCACCGGGAAATGCCGTTTGGGTTTTTAGTTGTTTTTTTCCCGTGTTTCACCGTTAGTTTTCCCCTTTTTTTTCCGTGTTTCCCTTTCCAGTGTTTACGTCCAGTGTTTCCCGTTCCAGTGTTTCACCGTTTGTTCCGTTTTTACCTTTTTTCCCTTTGTTTGGGGTTTTTTTTTGTTCCAGTGTTTTTTTCCTTTGGCCGTGTTTCCCCCAGGTTTTTTCCTTTTCCCGTGTTTTTACCGTTTGGGGGTTTCCCCCGTTATTTCCCGTGTTTTTTGGGCCGGTTTTTCCCCGTTCCCTGTTTTTCCGTTCCGTTTTCCTTAGTCCGTTTTCCTTTCTTTAAAATGTTCCCCTTTTCCGTTCCGTTTTTATTCCATGTTTCCCCCTTCCCCCCCCTGTTTTGTTTTCCCTTCCCCGTTTTGTTCCAGTGTTTCCCCCGTTTTTGGAGTGTTTTTCACCGTTTTGGGTTTCCCTTTGTTTTTACTTTAGTGTTTCCCTGTTCCCCATGCCAGTTTCCAGGTTTCTTTCCAAATGTTTCCCTATTTCCAGTGTTTTCCCCCTGTTTTCCCCCCCAGTGTTTCCCCCCGTTCCAGTTTTGTAGTGCTCCATGTTCCATTCCCTGTTTCCAGGTTTCCCTTTGGTTCCTCTTTCCGTGTTCCCCCGTTGTTTCCCGTTTTCCCCTTTTTTGTGTTTCACCTTCCCTTTTTTTTCCCCCGGGTTTCCCTTCCCGTTTCCCCCCCGTTTCCCGTGTTTCACTGTTCCAGTGTTTTCCCCCCCAGTTTCCGGTTCCCCCGTTCCCTGTTTTTCCCCCGTTCCCTTTTCCCCCCCGTTTTTTCCCCTTTTTTCCCCCCCTTTTTTCCGTTCCGTGTTTCCCCCTCCCGTTCCAGTGTCCCAGTAGTTTTCAGGCTCCCTTTTCCCCCTTTTTCCCGTTTTCCCCCTTTTTTCCCAGTGTTCCTTTTCCTGTTCCCGGTTTTCACCGTTTTAGTGTTCCAGTTTTCCCGTGTTCCCCCGTTCCAGGTTTTCCCCCCCGGGCCCTGTTTCCTTTAGTGTTTCCCCGTTTAGTGTTTCACTTTAGGTTTCCCCTTTTGTTTTTCCCTCCCGTTCCAGTGTTACCGTTAGTTTCCGTGTTATTTTCCCGTGTTTCACCTTTTTGTTTTCACGTTCCCCGTGTTTCCCCCCCGTTAGTGTCCGTTTCCCCGTTTTCCCCGGTTTCCCTTATTTGTTCCCCCCGTTCCATTTTTTGTTCCCAGTGTCCCCCCCCCCCAGTGTCCCAGTTTGGTTTTTCCCCCGTTTTCCAGGTTCCACCGTTAGTGTTTTAAAGGGTTTCCCCAGGTTTACGTTCCGTTTTCCCCGTTCCAGGCACCGTTAGGGGGTCCCCACCTTTTCCCCGTGTTTCCCTTGTTCCAGTGTTTTCCCATGTTCCGTGTTTCTACCTTAGTTTTCCCTGTTCCTTTTTTTTTTCACCGTTGGTTCCAGTGTTTCTGTTCCAGGGTTTTTCCGTTAGTGTTTTCCCCCTTGTTTCCGTTTGTTTTTTCCCCCCGTTCCAGGTTTTCAGTTCCAGGTTTTCCCCTTCCTGTTTCACCGTCCATGTTTCCCCCGTTCCAGGTTTCCGTTTTTCCCCTTCCACCCCCCAGGGTTTTCCCGGGCCCATTTTTTGTTCCAGTGTTTCCCACCCCGTTTCCAACCCCCCGGCTCCACCCCCAAATTAGTGCTCAGTTGTTTCCCCCCCCGGGGTTCCCGTTTTCCCCACCGTCCAGGTCCCCCTGTTTCCCAGTTCCCGTTCATGTTCCAGTGTTTTTCCCCCCGGGTTTTAGTTTTTACCGTTAGTGTTCCCCATGTCTTTAGGTTTCCCACCGTTTTTCCGTGTTTCCTTTTTGGTTTCCAGTGTTTTTGTGTTCCGTTTCACCTTTTCCGTGTTTCCGTTAGTGTTTCCTGTTTTTCCTGTCCCATGTTCCCGTTTCCCCCGTCCCGTGTTTCCCCTTTTGTTCCCCGTGTTTACCGTTTGTTGGGTTTTACTGTCCAGTGTTTTTCCCCCCTTTTGTGTTTCACCTTTCCCGGTTCCGTTTTTCCCCCCGTTGTTCTACCTTAGGTTTTTTTTCCCACGTTCCCGTTTCCCCCTTTGGTTCCGGTTTACCCCAGGTTTCCACGTTAGTTTCCGTTTTCAGGTTCCAGGGCCCTGTCCCCCAGTTTCCCGTTATTTTCCCCTTTCCCCCGTTTCCCCTTTTCCCCGGTTTCTAGTTAGTTTCCCCCCGGGAGTCTCATGTTTTCCTTGTTTCCCCGTTTTCCCCCGTTGTTCCCAGTTCCCGTTTTCCCGTTTTCCCATGTTTCCTTTCCCTTATTTTCCCCGTTTTGTGTTTCATTTAGTCCCATGTTCCCGTTCCAGTTTTATGTTCCCGTGTTTTTCACGTTTGGGTGTTTTTTACGTTAGTGTTTCCCTTAGTGTTTGTGTTCCCGTTAGTGTTGTGTTCTTTTACCTTTGTGTTCCCCCTTTTTTGTCCCGTGTTTCCCGGGTTAGGGTTTCCCTGTCCCTTTCTCCGTTTTCAGTTGTTTCCCGTTTTGTTCCCCTGTCACCTTTTTTGTTCTCTTTGTTTTTCCCTTTTTCCGGGTTTTCCCAGTGTTTCTTTTCTCCCTTGTTCTTTTTTGGTTTCCCCCGTCCCGTGTTCCATTTTGTGTTCCTGTTTCCCCAGTTTCCCTTTTTGGGTTCCCGGGTTTCTTTTCCCCGTCTCCAAAGGGGTTTCCCTTTCCCGTTTCCCCCCCGGGCCCAGTGTTTTTATGTCCCAGTGTTTCCCCCTGGGTTTTCCGTTTCTGTTTGGGTTTCCCTGTTTTACTGTCCCATGTCCATTTTAAATCCAAAGGGAAACCCCACCGGGAGGTCAGGAAAGAAAGGGGGGGGTTTTCTCTTTTGGCCCTTTTTTCAAACCCCGGTTTTTGCCCTTCTTTGGCTTGGCCCTCCAACCCTTGCCCATGGTAGGTGGGGGAAAGGAGTTGTTTAATGTCCCCTTTTAAAAACCCCGGGGGCCTTTCTTTTCAGGGATAAGGTGGTTTTCCCCAAGGTCGTTCCCCCGGGGGTTTTTCCCATTGGTTTTGTGGTTGAGGGATCGGTAAAAAGGGGTGGAGGAGAGAATTTGATTTAAAGTTCCGAAAAAAAAATCCTTCGGCCCTTATCTTTCCCCCCAGGGTAAGGCCTGGTTTCTTTTCCAATGTACAAGGGGCTTTTTTCCCCTGTATTTCTTGGGGATGGTGAAGGCGGGAGGGGACATCAAATTCCCTTAAGGGGAAAAAAGGGTTCCCCCTTTTTTAAATCCTCGACAAAGGCTGGGGAGTTTTAAACTTTTTAAAAGGGGTTTTCCATCTTCCAATAATCAATTGCAAAAAATCAAACCTTATGAAAAACTTTATTTTTTTTAAAGATATAGAAAGAGGGGGGAAATTTTTTAATTCCTTTATTTTTCCTTTTAAACTTAATCTAAGAAAAAATCTGTTGAAACTTTTTAATATTTTTAAAGATAAATAAAAGGGAAACTGTTTTATTTTGTTTTTAAAATTTGCCTTAAAAATTTGGGAACTTTTTGATTTTTGTATGTTTGGATTTTTACATTTCTAAAACGTTAATAAATAAAACTTTTGATTATGAACTCTGAACTGTAAAGCGACTTTGAGTGTCTTGAGAAGCGCTATATAAAATAAATGATTATTATAAGGAGTCATGTTGGTACAGATGATCTCAGTCATTAGAGCAGCCTGGTAAAAAGGAGGCACAGTGGTCTAGAAAGGAGGCGCAGTGGTCTAGAAAGGAGGCGCAGTGGTCTAGAAAGGAGGCGCAGTGTTCTAGAAAGGAGGTGCAGTGGTCTAGAAAGGAGGCGCAGTGTTCAAGAAAGGAGGCGCAGTGTTCTAGAAAGGAGGCGCAGTACTCTAGAAAGAAGGTGCAGTGTTCTAGAAAGGAGGCGCAGTGGTCGAGAAAGGAGGTGCAGTGTTCTAGAAAGGAGGCGCAGTGGTCTAGAAAGGAGGCGCAGTACTCTAGAAAGGAGGTGCAGTGTTCTAGAAAGAAGGCGCAGTGTTCTAGAAAGGAGGCGCAGTGGTCTAGAAAGGAGGCGCAGTACTCTAGAAAGGAGGCGCCGTGGTCTAGAAAGGAGGGGCAGTGTTCTAGAAAGGAGGCACTGTGGTCTAGAAAGGAGGCGCAGTACTCTAGAAAGGAGGTGCAGTGTTCTAGAAAGGAGGCGCAGTGGTCTAGAAAGGAGGTGCAGTGTTCTAGAAAGGAGGCGCAGTGTTCTAGAAAGGAGGCGCAGTGGTCTAGAAAGGAGGCGCAGTGGTCTAGAAAGGAGGCGCAGTGTTCTAGAAAGGAGGCACAGTACTCTAGAAAGGAGGCGCAGTGGTCTAGAAAGGAGGCGCAGTGGTCTAGAAAGGAGGCGTAGTGGTCTAGAAAGTAGGCGCAGTACTCTAGAAAGGAGGCGCAGTGGTCTAGAAAGGAGGCACAGTACTCTAGAAAGGAGGCGCAGTGGTCTAGAAAGGAGGCGCAGTGGTCTAGAAAGGAGGTGCAGTGTTCTAGAAAGGAGGCGCAGTGTTCTAGAAAGGAGGCGCAGTGGTCTAGAAAGGAGGCGCAGTGTTCTAGAAAGGAGGCTCAGTGTTCTAGAAAGGAGGCGCAGTGGTCTAGAAAGGAGGCGCAGTGTTCTAGAAAGGAGGCACAGTGGTCTAGAAAGGACCAATCCCATCTACATTATATAATTGCATCATGGTTTATATTTCTACATCAGGAAACTGTCTCTACGAGGTTCTAGAGGTCGCTCACTAACCTCCTCTCCTCCTCTTCTTCCTCCTCCTCCTCCTCTTCCTCCTCCTCATTGTTGTGTTGAATCTGGTTCACAGAGATTTAAACTGATCATGTGATTAATTCTGCCAGTTTGGTTTCACTTCCTCTACAACTTCCTGTTAGCACACACACACATTCACATACACACACACATTCACATACACACACACATTCACACACACACACACACACATACACACACACACATACACACACATACACACACATACACACAAAATTCACCCCACACACACACAAAAAATCACACACACATACACACAAAACCACACAAAATACACACCCCCCAAAATCACCAAACCAAAAAAACAAAAATAAAAAAACATTCCCAACCCTTTCCCATTTTATCACTGTATAAAACCAGGAAGCTTAACAACCGGGGAAAAATCAGCCGGTTTTTCTTTTAAGATGAACATAAGCAATGAAATAGAGTTTGAGGGAAATGAACAATCTAACTTATTAGATATATGAGACTTTCCTTGTGATGGAAACTAAAGAAAGCCTTGCTTGAAAAAGACTGGAACATGAAGAACCTCAGCTAGTAATCTGCTTAACAGCTGATAAAGACGGAAAACATGAAGAACGCTAACACTTAGCATAAAGACTGGAAACATGAAGCAACGCTAACTTAGCTTAGCATAAAGACTGGAAGCAATGCTAACTTAGCTTAGCATAAAGACTGGAAACATGAAGCAACAGCTAACTTAGCTTAGCATAAAGACTGGAAACATGAAGCAACGCTAACTTAGCTTAGTATAAAGACTGGAAACATGAAGAAACAGCTAACTTAGCTTAGCATAAAGACTGGAAACATGAAGCAACGCTAACTTAGCTTAGCATAAAGACTGGAAACATGAAGCAACGCTAAATTAGCTTAGCATAAAGACTGGAAACATGAAGCAACAGCTAACTTAGCTTAGCATAAAGACTGGAAACATGAAGCAACGCTAACTTAGCTTAGCATAAAGACTGGAAACATGAAGCAACAGCTAACTTAGCTTAGCATAAAGACTGGAAACATGAAGCAATGCTAACTTAGCTTAGCATAAAGACTGGAAACATGAAGCAACGCTAACTTAGCTTAGCATAAAGACTGGAAACATGAAGCAACGCTAACTTAGCTTAGCATAAAGACTGGAAGCAATGCTAACTTAGCTTAGCATAAAGACTGGAAACATGAAGCAACAGCTAACTAGCAATAAAGACTGGAAACATGAAGCAACGCTAACTTCGCTTAGCATAAAGACTGGAAACATGAAGCAATGCTAACTTAGCTTAGCATAAAGACTGGAAACATGAAGCAACGCTAACTTAGCTTAGCATAAAGACTGGAAACAACAGCTACTTGACTAAAAAAACGTATTTCCACATCAATGCATCTGTAACAAGACATGTTGTTGTTATTGTTGTTGTTGTTGTTAGTAGATGGACCTCCCAGCTGCTCCAGTTTGACCACTAAGGAGCTGCAGCAGAACTGGAGGGCCGTGAAGAAGAGAGAGCGACCCGCCAGGCTGCTGTTTGAGGTCCCCTCGACTCGAGTGGTCCAGCACCGCCTGTCCAGATACGTGGTGAGACACACGGTCCTCTATACACCTGTGATACGGGTCCTCTATACACCTGTGATAGGGGTCCTCTATACAGCTGTGATAGGGGTCCTCTATACACCTGTGATACGGGTCCTCTATACACCTGTGATAGGGGTCCTCTATACACCTGTGATAGGGGTCCTCTATACAGTTGTGATACGGGTCCTCTATACACCTGTGATACGGGTCCTCTATACACCTGTGATAGGGGTCCTCTATACTCCTGTGATACGGGTCCTCTATACACCTGTGATACGGGTCCTCTATACACCTGTGATACGGGTCTTGACCTTTGACCTCACATCGGATCAGGAACAACTCCCAAATAACCCCTCTAGGGGGAGAAAGGTCAGAACCCTTGAGGAGAGAACAGAGGAGGATCCCTCTCCAGGATGGACAGAACAATAGATGTCATGTGACCAGAAGGACAGATTAGAGTTAAAATACATTCAATGAATGTGACAGAGTGGATGAATAGTTCATAGTCGGCATATTCCACGATGGAGACCTCCACGATCCATCAGGTGGAGGTAGAGGAGGAGTGGGCGGAGTCTCAACAGTGGGCGGAGTCTCAACAGGCCAGTGGCGTGGTCAGGAGCAGGAATTCCACGACCCAGACCTCGATGATCCATTATATTTTTTATATTTTTATATTTGTATATATTTGTGTATATTTTTATATATTGTATATATTTGTGTATATTGTATATATTTGTGTATATTCGTATATATTTGTGTATATTTGTGTATATTTGTGTATATTTGTATATATTGTATATATTTGTGTATATTCGTATATATTTGTATATATTTGTATATATTTGTGTATATTTGTATATATTTATACATATTTATATATTTGTATATTTTGTATATATTTTTATATATTTGTTATATTTGTTATATTCTTACGTTATATTTGTTATATTGTTAATTTTTATATTGCATATATTTGTGTATATTTGTATATATTGCATATATTCGTATATATTTGTGTATATTTGTGTATATTTGTATATATTGCATATATTCATATATATTTGGGTATATTTGTGTATATTTGTGTATATTTATATATATGTGTGTCCCAGGTGTACCAGGTTGTGGTGATGCGCTCCGGCAGCTTCGATTCCCGCCGCGTGTCCGTGGAACGCCGTTTCAGAGACTTTTCTCGCCTCCACCACAAACTGCAGGAGGAGTTCTCCGAGGAGCTGGAGGAGGTGGCGCTCCCCCGGAAACTCCTCACCGGGAACTTCAGCCCCGACGTGATCTGGGAGCGCCGCCTCGGCCTCCAGGACTACCTGGCCCGGCTCTACGCCGCGCGCTGCGCTCGCCACTCGCCTCACTTCCCGACCTTCTTCACCGAGCAGGAGCAGCGGCGAGCGCACGGCCTCCTGAGGGCTGGCCGGGTCCGGCTGGCTGCGGAGCAGCTGCAGGCGGTTCTGGAGGTGCAGGAGAAGCTGCTCCCGTGGCAGACCCCCGCCCTGACCGTGCCCACCCTGGCCGCCCTCGCCGTCTGCTACCGGGACCTGGAGGAACCGGACCGGGCCTTTGCCGCCGCTCAGAGAGCTCTGCCGCCGACCAGACGCTACGGGCCGCCGCGCTACAGGGCCTCGCTGCTGGACCTGCTGGTGGACCTGGGCTACCGGCTGGGCCGCCCGGTGGCTCAGCTGCAGCAGGAGCTCACGGGGCTGAGGGACGCCGAGGGGGGGGAGGGGTCCTCCCACTCCCTGAAGGAGCTAGTGGTCCAAGAGTTCACCTGAGTCTGAGGGGCTAGTGGTCCAAGAGTTCACCTGAGTCTGAGGGGCTAGTGGTCCAAGAGTTCACCTGAGTCTGAGGGGCTAGTGGTCCATGAGGTCACCTGAGTCTGAGGGGCTAGTGGTCCAAGAGTTCACCTGAGTCTGAGGGGCTACTGGTCCATGAGGTCACCTGAGTCTGAGGGGCTACTGGTCCATGAGGTCACCTGAGTCTGAGGGGCTAGTGGTCCAAGAGTTCACCTGAGTCTGAGGGGCTAGTGGTCCATGAGGTCACCTGAGTCTGAGGGGCTAGTGGTCCATGAGGTCACCTGAGTCTGAGGGGCTACTGGTCCATGAGGTCACCTGAGTCTGAGGGGCTAGTGGTCCATGAGGTCACCTGAGTCTGAGGGGCTACTGGTCCAAGAGTTCACCTGAGTCTGAGGGGCTACTGGTCCATGAGGTCACCTGAGTCTGAGGGACTAGTGGTCCATGAGGTCACCTGAGTCTGAGGGGCTAGTGGTCCATGAGGTCACCTGAGTCTGAGGGGCTACTGGTCCATGAGGTCACCTGAGTCTGAGGGGCTAGTGGTCCATGAGGTCACCTGAGTCTGAGGGGCTACTGGTCCATGAGGTCACCTGAGTCTGAGGGGCTAGTGGTCCATGAGGTCACCTGAGTCTGAGGGACTAGTGGTCCATGAGGTCACCTGAGTCTGAGGGTCTAGTGGTCCAAGAGTTCACCTGAGTCTGAGGGGCTACTGGTCCATGAGGTCACCTGAGTCTGAGGGACTAGTGGTCCATGAGGTCACCTGAGTCTGAGGGGCTAGTGGTCCATGAGGTCACCTGAGTCTGAGGGGCTAGTGGTCCATGAGGTCACCTGAGTCTGAGGGGCTACTGGTCCATGAGGTCACCTGAGTCATAAAAACATGGATGACCTGCAACTTCTTGATGTTAAACTCAGACAAAACCGAAGTAATTTTAATCGGCCCTGAGCACCTCAGAGATCAATTATCTGGTGATGTGGATTCTGTAGACGGCATTGCCCTGGCATCCAAACCCCTTAAAAATCTTCTTACTTTTTCGGGGTTGTTTTAACTCCCCCTCAAATCTAAGGACTGCACTTTCTCACGAATACAAAATCGGCACATCTTGTCTAAAAGTAGAAAAAGGAGCCAGAGCTATTATCAACTCCTTATTACAGGGTTCAATTTCAGGGCCCCCAGTTATCCAGAATGCTAGCCTTTCTACAAAATAAGAAAAGGTCCTCACCCTGATAGCTGCTTGCATGGGTCCCAGTAAAATCAAGAATCCTTTTAAAATTTTCTCTTAACCACAAAAACCTTATTGGTTCTCCCAATCTTGGGGCTTTCGCCCATATTGCCCTAGAGAGCTAGTCCAAATGCGGGACCTTGTATTCCTGGTCAAAATAGAATGGGAGCCGGGCCATTTCAACCCTCTTTATGGAACCAGTTCCAATTTTGTGGGAGGCAGACACATCACCTCTTTAAGAGTAACTTAAACCCTTTCCTCTTTACAATTAATTAGGGCTGAAACAGGTTTCCCTGGTCCAGCCCTTTTCCTAAGGTTATAGCTGCCGGGGAGTTTTGGGCAGAGTCCCATTTCTTTTTCCTCCAAATGAATTTTATCTTCAATAACGATAATTGTTTTCCCGGAAATCCTTTACTTTGTCCATGGGGTCA
>NC_079393.1:541175-572872 GCF_029220125.1 Pseudoliparis swirei | reverse complement strand
ACTGGGTCCATGAGGTCACCTGAGTCTGAGGGGCTAGTGGTCCATGAGGTCACCTGAGTCTGAGGGGCTACTGGTCCATGAGGTCACCTGAGTCTGAGGGGCTACTGGTCCATGAGGTCACCTGAGTCTGAGGGGCTACTGGTCCATGAGGTCACCTGAGTCTGAGGGGCTAGTGGTCCATGAGGTCACCTGAGTCTGAGGGACTAGTGGTCCATGAGGTCACCTGAGTCTGAGGGGCTAGTGGTCCATGAGGTCACCTGAGTCTGAGGGGCTAGTGGTCCATGAGGTCACCTGAGTCTGAGGGGCTAGTGGTCCATGAGGTCACCTGAGTCTGAGGGGCTAGTGGTCCATGAGGTCACCTGAGTCTGAGGGCTGGTGGTCCATGAGGTCACCTGAGTCTGAGGGGCTACTGGTCCATGAGGTCACCTGAGTCTGAGGGGCTAGTGGTCCATGAGGTCACCTGAGTCTGAGGGGCTACTGGTCCATGAGGTCACCTGAGTCTGAGGGCTACTGGTCCATGAGGTCACCTGAGTCTGAGGGCTACTGGTCCAAGAGTTCACCTGAGTCTGAGGGTCTAGTGGTCCATGAGGTCACCTGAGTCTGAGGGGCTAGTGGTCCATGAGGTCACCTGAGTCTGAGGGGCTACTGGTCCATGAGGTCACCTGAGTCTGAGGGGCTACTGGTCCATGAGGTCACCTGAGTCTGAGGGCTACTGGTCCATGAGGGTCACCTGAGTCTGAGGGGCTAGTGGTCCATGAGGTCACCTGAGTCTGAGGGGCTACTGGTCCAAGAGTTCACCTGAGTCTGAGGGTCTAGTGGTCCATGAGGTCACCTGAGTCTGAGGGGCTAGTGGTCCATGAGGTCACCTGAGTCTGAGGGGCTAGTGGTCCATGAGGTCACCTGAGTCTGAGGGGCTACTGGTCCATGAGGTCACCTGAGTCTGAGGGGCTAGTGGTCCATGAGGTCACCTGAGTCTGAGGCTAGTGGTCCATGAGGTCACCTGAGTCTGAGGGGCTACTGGTCCATGAGGTCACCTGAGTCTGAGGGGCTACTGGTCCATGAGGTCACCTGAGTCTGAGGGGCTAGTGGTCCATGAGGTCACCTGAGTCTGAGGGGCTAGTGGTCCATGAGGTCACCTGAGTCTGAGGGGCTACTGGTCCATGAGGTCACCTGAGTCTGAGGGGCTACTGGTCCATGAGGTCACCTGAGTCTGAGGGGCTAGTGGTCCATGAGGTCACCTGAGTCTGAGGGGCTAGTGGTCCATGAGGTCACCTGAGTCTGAGGGACTAGTGGTCCAT
Organism: Pseudoliparis swirei; assembly: GCF_029220125.1. Taxonomy (NCBI): domain Eukaryota; kingdom Metazoa; phylum Chordata; class Actinopteri; order Perciformes; family Liparidae; genus Pseudoliparis; species Pseudoliparis swirei. The sequence continues at coordinate 571,574 of NC_079393.1, read as the reverse complement.
GAGGTCACCTGAGTCTGAGGGGCTAGTGGTCCATGAGGTCACCTGAGTCTGAGGGGCTAGTGGTCCATGAGGTCACCTGAGTCTGAGGGGCTACTGGTCCATGAGGTCACCTGAGTCTGAGGGCTACTGGTCCATGAGGTCACCTGAGTCTGAGGGGCTAGTGGTCCATGAGGTCACCTGAGTCTGAGGGGCTAGTTGTCCATGAGGTCACCTGAGTCTGAGGGCTACTGGTCCATGAGGACACCTGAGTCTGAGGGGCTACTGGTCCATGAGGTCACCTGAGTCTGAGGCTAGTGGTCCATGAGGTCACCTGAGTCTGAGGCTAGTGGTCCATGAGGTCACCTGAGTCTGAGGGGCTACTGGTCCATGAGGTCACCTGAGTCTGAGGGGCTAGTGGTCTATGAGGTCACCTGAGTCTGAGGGACTAGTGGTCCATGAGGTCACCTGAGTCTGAGGGACTAGTGGTCCATGAGGTCACCTGAGTCTGAGGGGCTACTGGTCCATGAGGTCACCTGAGTCTGAGGGGCTACTGGTCCATGAGGTCACCTGAGTCTGAGGGGCTAGTGGTCCATGAGGTCACCTGAGTCTGAGGGGCTACTGGTCCATGAGGTCACCTGAGTCTGAGGGGCTACTGGTCCATGAGGTCACCTGAGTCTGAGCGGCTTGTGGTCCATGAGGTCACCTGAGTCTGAGGCTACTGGTCCATGAGGTCACCTGAGTCTGAGGGGCTAGTGGTCCATGAGGTCACCTGAGTCTGAGGGGCTAGTGGTCCATGAGGTCACCTGAGTCTGAGGGGCTACTGGTCCATGAGGTCACCTGAGTCTGAGGGGCTAGTGGTCCAAGAGTTCACCTGAGTCTGAGGGGCTACTGGTCCATGAGGTCACCTGAGTCTGAGGGGCTAGTGGTCCATGAGGTCACCTGAGTCTGAGGGGCTAGTGGTCCATGAGGTCACCTGAGTCTGAGGGCTACTGGTCCCATGAGGTCACCTGAGTCTGAGGGGCTAGTGGTCCATGAGGTCACCTGAGTCTGAGGGGCTAGTGGTCCATGAGGTCACCTGAGTCTGAGGGGCTACTGGTCCATGAGGTCACCTGAGTCTGAGGGGCTAGTGGTCCATGAGGTCACCTGAGTCTGAGGGGCTAGTGGTCCATGAGGTCACCTGAGTCTGAGGGTCTAGTGGTCCAAGAGTTCACCTGAGTCTGAGGGGCTACTGGTCCATGAGGTCACCTGAGTCTGAGGGGCTAGTGGTCCATGAGGTCACCTGAGTCTGAGGGGCTAGTGGTCCATGAGGTCACCTGAGTCTGAGGGGCTAGTGGTCCATGAGGTCACCTGAGTCTGAGGGGCTAGTGGTCCATGAGGTCACCTGAGTCTGAGGGGCTAGTGGTCCATGAGGTCACCTGAGTCTGAGGGGCTACTGGTCCATGAGGTCACCTGAGTCTGAGGGCTACTGGTCCATGAGGTCACCTGAGTCTGAGGGGCTAGTGGTCCATGAGGTCACCTGAGTCTGAGGGGCTAGTGGTCCATGAGGTCACCTGAGTCTGAGGGGCTAGTGGTCCATGAGGTCACCTGAGTCTGAGGGGCTACTGGTCCATGAGGTCACCTGAGTCTGAGGGGCTACTGGTCCATGAGGTCACCTGAGTCTGAGGGGCTAGTGGTCCATGAGGTCACCTGAGTCTGAGGGGCTAGTGGTCCATGAGGTCACCTGAGTCTGAGGGGCTAGTGGTCCATGAGGTCACCTGAGTCTGAGGGCTACTGGTCCATGAGGTCACCTGAGTCTGAGGGCTACTGGTCCATGAGGTCACCTGAGTCTGAGGGGCTAGTGGTCCATGAGGTCACCTGAGTCTGAGGGGCTAGTGGTCCATGAGGTCACCTGAGTCTGAGGGGCTAGTGGTCCATGAGGTCACCTGAGTCTGAGGGGCTACTGGTCCATGAGGTCACCTGAGTCTGAGGCTAGTGGTCCATGAGGTCACCTGAGTCTGAGGGGCTAGTGGTCCATGAGGTCACCTGAGTCTGAGGGGCTAGTGGTCCATGAGGTCACCTGAGTCTGAGGGGCTAGTGGTCCATGAGGTCACCTGAGTCTGAGGGGCTAGTGGTCCATGAGGTCACCTGAGTCTGAGGGGCTAGTGGTCCATGAGGTCACCTGAGTCTGAGGGGCTACTGGTCCATGAGGTCACCTGAGTCTGAGGGGCTACTGGTCCATGAGGTCACCTGAGTCTGAGGGGCTAGTGGTCCATGAGGTCACCTGAGTCTGAGGGGCTAGTGGTCCATGAGGTCACCTGAGTCTGAGGGACTAGTGGTCCATGAGGTCACCTGAGTCTGAGGGGCTAGTGGTCCATGAGGTCACCTGAGTCTGAGGGGCTGGTGGTCCATGAGGTCACCTGAGTCTGAGGGGCTAGTGGTCCATGAGGTCACCTGAGTCTGAGGGGCTACTGGTCCATGAGGTCACCTGAGTCTGAGGGGCTAGTGGTCCATGAGGTCACCTGAGTCTGAGGGCTAGTGGTCCATGAGGTCACCTGAGTCTGAGGGGCTACTGGTCCATGAGGTCACCTGAGTCTGAGGGGCTAGTGGTCCATGAGGTCACCTGAGTCTGAGGGGCTAGTGGTCCATGAGGTCACCTGAGTCTGAGGGGCTACTGGTCCATGAGGTCACCTGAGTCTGAGGGGCTAGTGGTCTATGAGGTCACCTGAGTCTGAGGGGCTACTGGTCCATGAGGTCACCTGAGTCTGAGGGACTAGTGGTCCATGAGGTCACCTGAGTCTGAGGGGCTAGTGGTCCATGAGGTCACCTGAGTCTGAGGGGCTACTGGTCCATGAGGTCACCTGAGTCTGAGGGGCTACTGGTCTATGAGGTCACCTGAGTCTGAGGGACTAGTGGTCCATGAGGTCACCTGAGTCTGAGGGGCTAGTGGTCCATGAGGTCACCTGAGTCTGAGGGGCTAGTGGTCCAAGAGTTCACCTGAGTCTGAGGGACTAGTGGTCCATGAGGTCACCTGAGTCTGAGGGGCTAGTGGTCCATGAGGTCACCTGAGTCTGAGGGGCTAGTGGTCCATGAGGTCACCTGAGTCTGAGGGGCTACTGGTCTATGAGGTCACCTGAGTCTGAGGGACTAGTGGTCCATGAGGTCACCTGAGTCTGAGGGGCTAGTGGTCCATGAGGTCACCTGAGTCTGAGGGGCTAGTGGTCCAAGAGTTCACCTGAGTCTGAGGGACTAGTGGTCCATGAGGTCACCTGAGTCTGAGGGGCTAGTGGTCCATGAGGTCACCTGAGTCTGAGGGGCTAGTGGTCCATGAGGTCACCTGAGTCTGAGGGGCTAGTGGTCCATGAGGTCACCTGAGTCTGAGGGGCTAGTGGTCCATGAGGTCACCTGAGTCTGAGGGACTAGTGGTCCATGAGGTCACCTGAGTCTGAGGGGCTAGTGGTCCAAGAGTTCACCTGAGTCTGAGGGACTAGTGGTCCATGAGGTCACCTGAGTCTGAGGGGCTAGTGGTCCATGAGGTCACCTGAGTCTGAGGGGCTAGTGGTCCATGAGGTCACCTGAGTCTGAGGGGCTACTGGTCTATGAGGTCACCTGAGTCTCTGAAGATATTCATAATGTAGTTTATGTTTTCTTTTATCTTGTTGGTTGATTGAAAGACAAATAAAACCAAGAAAGACGTCACAGTTTAATTAAAGTCTTCAGATATCTTCTGGACTCAGAGACGCTGTCTCAACTGGTCTCAACTGGTTTCTTGTTAGTGGAAAGCAAAAATAAGAAGAAACCATTTCATGAAAAAGTGTCATTGTTTTGTCAGAGATTCAACAATAGAAAAATATAATTAATGTAAAATAAATAACTTCTTCCAGAGTATGTAGTAACAAGTTCAATGAACAGAATCTGAGATTATTTTCTTAATTTTTTAATAACTATTTCCAATTGTTTTCCCTTGTTTGTTTCGATATTTAGTTTGATTGGTTTTGTCGTCGGATTAGGGAAAATATAATAAAATAAATAACATATAATCTCCAGATTAGTGGGTTATTTATTTATTTATATGTATATATAATATATATGGATATATACATATATATATATATATTATACATATATATACACTACCGTTCAAAAGTTTGGGATCACTTAGAAATGTCCTTATTTTTCAAAGAAAAGCATTGTTTTTCCAATAAAGATAACATTAAATTAATCATAAATACCCTCTATAGATTGTTAATGTGGTAAATGACTCTTCTAGGTGGAAACGTCTGGTTTCTAATGAAATATCTCCAGAGGTGTATAGAGGCCCTTTTCATCATCACTCCAGTGTTCTGATGGTACATTGTGTTTGATCATCGCCTTAGAAGACTAATGGATGATTAGAAAACCCGTGCAATTATGTTAGCACAGCTGAAAACAGTTATGCTGGTGATATAAACTACAACTGGCCTTCCTTTGCGCTTGAAGTTTGTAGAACAAAATTAATACTTCAAATATTAATCATTATTTCTAACCTTGTCAATGTCTTGACTATATTTTATATTCATTTGATAAATAAGAGTGTGATTTTTCATGGAAGACACGAAATTGTCTGGGTGATCCCAAACTTTTGAACGGTAGTGTATATATATATATTATACATATATATAGATATAATATATATTATACATATATGTAGATATACATATATATATACATATGATATATATATATATGTCCGTGTTTTAAATATAACAGTTGTTCGACGTTCGACTGCTTCTGTCTGACGTCACCAGCTGCGCGGAGTGGCTGCGCGGGCGTTTATTTGCAGGATGTCACGTGACGCGTCGTCCTGTCCGCATTCACAGATCCAAGATGGCGGACGAAAACGTGAAGCTCTCCAGAAACCTTCTAAGCATGAAGGTAAGTGAAGCGCACGAGCTCCGAGCGCGAGGAGACTTCCGGTACACGTTGAAACCAGGTCCCTCACACCAGGTGTCACCTTTAACGACGTCCACCCGCTGGCGAGGACACCTTGAAAACCCCTCAAGTGGACCCGAGTCCCCCCGGACCCCTCTAAGTGGACCCGAGTCCCCCCGGACCCCTCAAGTGGGTCCCCGGACCTTCAAGTGGGGTCCCCGGACCCCTCTAAGTGGACCCGAGTCCCCCCGGACCCCTTCAAGTGGACCCGAGTCCCCCCGGACCCCTTCAAGTGGACCCGAGTCCCCGACCTCTAAGGACCCGAGTCCCCCCGGACCCCTCTAAGTGGTCCCCCCGGACCCCTCTAAGTGGTCCCCCTGGACCCCCTCTAAGTGGACCCGAGTCCCCCCGGACCCCTCTAAGTGGACCCGAGTCCCCCCGGACCCCTCTAAGTGGACCCGAGTCCCCCCGGACCCCTCTAAGTGGACCCGAGTCCCCCCGGACCCCCTCAAGTGGACCCGAGTCCCCCCGGACCCCTCAAGTGGACCCGAGTCCCCCCGGACCCCTCAAGTGGACCCGAGTCCCCCCGGACCCCTTCAAGTGGACCCGAGTCCCCCCGGACCCCTTCAAGTGGACCCGAGTCCCCCCGGACCCCTTCAAGTGGACCCGAGTCCCCCCGGACCCCTTCAAGTGGACCCGAGTCCCCCCGGACCCCTTCAAGTGGACCCGAGTCCCCCCGGACCCCTTCAAGTGGACCCGAGTCCCCCCGGACCCCTTCAAGTGGACCCGAGTCCCCCCGGACCCCCTCAAGTGGACCCGAGTCCCCCCGGACCCCTCTAAGTGGACCCGAGTCCCGGACCCCTCTAAGTGGACCCGAGTCCCCCTGGACCCCCTCAAGTGGACCCAGTCCCCGGACCTCAGTGGACCCGAGTCCCGCTGGACCCCCTCAAGTGGACCCCTTGAAGTGGACCCGAGTCCCCCTGGACCCCCTCTAAGTGGACCCGAGTCCCCCTGGACCCCCTCAAGTGGACCCCTTCAAGTGGACCCGAGTCCCCCTGGACCCCCTCAAGTGGACCCGAGTCCCCCTGGACCCCTTCAAGTGGACCCGAGTCCCCCTGGACCCCTTCAAGTGGACCCGAGTCCCCCTGGACCCCTTCAAGTGGACCCGAGTCCCCCTGGACCCCCTCTAAGTGGACCCCTTGAAGTGGACCCGAGTCCCCCTGGACCCCTTCAAGTGGACCCCTTGAAGTGGACCCGAGTCCCCCTGGACCCCCTCAAGTGGACCCGAGTCCCCCTGGACCCCTTCAAGTGGACCCGAGTCCCCCTGGACCCCTTCAAGTGGACCCGAGTCCCCCTGGACCCCTTGAAGTGGACCCGAGTCCCCCTGGACCCCCTCAAGTGGACCCGAGTCCCCCTGGACCCCTTCAAGTGGACCCGAGTCCCCCTGGACCCCCTCAAGTGGACCCAAGTCATAAGTGTATATATATAATGAGAGTATATGTATAATAATCTATATGTATATTATTGAGTGTATAATAATCTATATGTATAATAATCTATATGTATATTATTGAGTGTATAATAATCTATATGTATATTATTGAGTGTATATTAATCTATATGTATATTATTGAGTGTATAATAATCTATATGTATATTAATCTATATGTATATTATTGAGTATATTAATCTATATGTATAATAATCTATATATATTAATCTATATGTATATTATTGAGTGTATATTAATCTATATGTATATTAATCTATATGTATATTATTGAGTGTATATTAATCTATATGTATATTATTGAGTATAATAATCTATATGTATATTATTGAGTGTATAATAATCTATATGTATATTATTGAGTGTATATTAATCTATGTATATTATTGAGTGTATAATAATCTATATGTATATTAATCTATATGTATATTATTGAGTATAATAATCTATATGTATATTATTGAGTGTATATTAATCTATATGTATATTATTGAGTATAATAATCTATATGTATATTATTGAGTGTATAATAATCTATATGTATATTATTGAGTGTATATTAATCTATATGTATATTATTGAGTATAATAATCTATATGTATATTATTGAGTGTATATTAATCTATGAATCCGTCTGTCTCAGTTCATGCAGAGAGGTCTGGATGAAGAGATGAAGAAGCAGCTGGAGGAAGACGAGAAGAGGATCATCAGTGATGAACACTGGTACCTGGAGCTCCCCGAGCTGAAGGCCAAAGAGTACGAGAAGACCTCTACGTGACCCCAGGGACCTCTCCGTGACCCCCATGGACCTCTACGTGACCCCAGGGACCTCTACGTGACCCCATGGACCTCTCCGTGACCCCATGGACCTCTCCGTGACCCCATGGACCTCTACGTGACCTCTCCGTGACCCCAGGGACCTCTACGTGACCCCAGGGACCTCTCCGTGACCCCCATGGACCTCTCCGTGACCCCATGGACCTCTCCGTGACCCCATGGACCTCTCCGTGACCCCATGGACCTCTACGTGACCTCTCCGTGACCCCAGGGACCTCTCCGTGACCCCAGGGACCTCTCCGTGACCCCATGGACCTCTCCGTGACCCCAGGGACCTCTCCGTGACCCCAGGGACCTCTCCGTGACCCCAGGGACCTCTCCGTGACCCCAGGGACCTCTACGTGACCCCAGGGACCTCTACGTGACCCCATGGACCTCTCCGTGACCCCATGGACCTCTCCGTGACCCCATGGACCTCTACGTGACCCCAGGGACCTCTCCGTGACCCCATGGACCTCTACGTGACCCCAGGGACCTCTACGTGACCCCATGGACCTCTCCGTGACCCCAGGGACCTCTCCGTGACCCCATGGACCTCTCCGTGACCCCAGGGACCTCTACGTGACCCCAGGGACCTCTCCGTGACCCCATGGACCTCTCCGTGACCCCATGGACCTCTCCGTGACCCCATGGACCTCTCCGTGACCCCATGGACCTCTATGTGACCCCAGTGACGTCTACGTGACCCCATGGACCTCTCCGTGACCCCATGGACCTCTCCGTGACCCCAGGACCTCTACGTGACCCCAGGGACCTCTCCGTGACCCCATGGACCTCTATGTGACCCCATGGACCTCTACGTGACCCCAGGGACCTCTACGTGACCCCAGTGACGTCTACGTGACCCCATGGACCTCTCCGTGACCCCATGGACCTCTCCGTGACCCCAGGGACCTCTATGTGACCCCAGGGACCTCTCCGTGACCCCAGTGACGTCTACGTGACCCCATGGACCTCTGCGTGACCCCAGTGACGTCTACGTGACCCCATGGACCTCTACGTGACCTCTGTGACCTCTACGTGACCCCAGTGACCTCTACGTGACCCCATGGACCTCTACGTGACCCCAGGGACTTCTACGTGACCCCAGTGACGTCTATGTGACTTCTACGTGACCCCAGTGACCTCTACGTGACCCCATGGACCTCTACGTGACCTCTGTGACCCCAGGGATTTCTACGTGACCCCAGTGACCTCTATGTGACCCCATGGACCTCTCCGTGACCCCATGGACCTCTATGTGACCCCAGTGACGTCTACGTGACCCCATGGACCTCTACGTGACCCCATGGACCTCTCCGTGACCCCATGGACCTCTACGTGACCCCAGGGACCTCTCCGTGACCCCATGGACCTCTATGTGACCCCAGTGACGTCTACGTGACCCCATGGACCTACGTGACCCCATGGACCTCTACGTGACCCCATGGACTACTACGTGACCTCTCCGTGACCCCATGGACCTCTGCGTGACCCCAGTGACCTCTATGTGACCCCAGTGACGTCTACGTGACCCCATGGACCTCTACGTGACCTCTGTGACCCCAGTGACCTCTACGTGACCCCATGGACTTCTACGTGACCCCAGTGACCTCTACGTGACCCCAGGGATTTCTACGTGACCCCAGTGACCTCTCCGTGACCCCAGTGACGTCTATGTGACTTCTACGTGACCCCAGTGACCTCTCCGTGACCTATATGACCCCAGTGACCTCACTGTTCCACATGATGAATAGAATCCTTCTCTCCTCTCCAGGAACTTCGTCGTGGAGGAGCGGAGCTTCGTTCCCTGCGAGGAGCTGAAGTTCGGTCGCATCTCCTTCAAGGGGTTCAACCCAGAGGTCGAGGTTGGTTCCTCTCCTCTTCCTCGTCCTTCCTCATCTCTCTCCTCCCTGAAGACTGCACGATGCCTTCAGGGACTGCAGGATATTTTGGTGTCCATGTTTCTAAGTGAAACTTTGTTTATTCCAGAAACTGATGCTGCTGATGAACCCAAAGGAGGAAGAGGAGGAGGAAGAGCAGGAGAGCCGGATGCCCGCGGACGTCACCGATGAAGAAATGGCTCTCAGGTAACCTGACCTCTGACCCACACGACCTCTGACCTCTGTCTGAACTGCTTCCTGTGTCAGAGGGTTGTTGTTGTTGTGTTCCTGACTTGTTTCCCTTTCAGGTACGAGGGTTTAGTCCGGAGCATAAAGAAGAAGTTTGCTACGAAGCGCGTGGCGAGCGAAGAGGTCCAGGACCAGGACCTGGACCAGGACCAGGACCTGAAGGAGCCCAAGCGGATGTTCCTGAAGCCTCGGGACTGACCCCTCCGGCCGGGTAGACGTCCTGTTGACTTCATGAAACTCGGCTCTCTTAAAGCGACAGTACGGTGTGACGGCAGCATCGCCCGCCCGCCTGGACACGGGACCGTCAGCGAGGAGACATCCCATAATCCTCTCTGGCTCGTGTGCTCCCGGAGACGTGAGGACAAACGATGACGTCATGTTTTTATCTTTAGGACCAAAGACGGTGGATTTAAATAAATGTCAAAACAGTTTGATGTTAGTTCTGTTTCCTTTGAAGTGGAACACCTGCAGCCCAAGCGGCCTCACGCCGCGGCAAGTGAGACCAGGTCCTGGTGTGAGGTTAGACCAGGTCCTGGTGTGAGGTTAGACCAGGTCCTGGTCTGAGGTTAGACCAGGTCCTGGTGTGAGGTTAGACCAGGTCCTGGTCTGAGGTTAGACCAGGTCCTGGTGTGAGGTTAGACCAGGTCCTGGTGTGAGGTTAGACCAGGTCCTGGTCTGAGGTTAGACCAGGTCCTGGTCTGAGGTTAGACCAGGTCCTGGTCTGAGGTTAGACCAGGTCCTGGTGTGAGGTTAGACCAGGTCCTGGTCTGAGGTTAGACCAGGTCCTGGTGTGAGTTTAGACCAGGTCCTGGTGTGAGGTTAGACCAGGTCCTGGTCTGAGGTTAGACCAGGACCTGGTCTGAGGTTAGACCAGGTCCTGGTGTGAGTTTAGACCAGGTCCTGGTCTGAGGTTAGATTCAAGATTCAAGATGTTTTATTTGTCACATACACACACAGGGTGTGCAGTGAAATGAAAGTGGCAATGCTCAGCAGGAATGTGCAAGGGCAACAAGTATACACTATTTACAATAAAAAACAACACAATATTTACAGTAAGTGTGTGTGTGTGTGTGTGTGCCTAAGAGGGGCAGTTGTGTGGGTCTATGTGGGGGTCCTGGTGAGGTCGGAGTTCACAGTCCTGATGGCCTGAGGAAAGAAACTCCGTCTCAGTCTCTCTGTTCTTGCAGCGTGACTACGGAGGCGCCTGCCTGACCGCAGCAGCTGAAACAGTCTGTTGTTGGGGTGGTGAGGATCCTTCATGATCCTGCGGCTCTGGTTCTGCACCTCCTGGTGTACAAGTCCTGCAGGGTGGGAGTGTAGTTCCAATAGTGCGTTCAGCCGAACGCACTACTCTCTGCAGAGCCTTCCTGTCCTGAGCGGAGCAGTTGCCAAACCAGGCTGTGATGCTTCCTGTCAGGACGCTCTCTACAGCTCCAGAGTAGAAGGACTGAAGGATCCTCTGGGAAACTTTAAATTTCCTCAGCTGCCTGAGGTGGTAGAGGCGCTGCCTTGCCTTTCTCACCAGAGTGTCTGTGTTCATTGACCATGTCAGATCCTCGGTGATGTGGACTCCCAGGTATTTATACCCGCTCACCCTCTCCACAGTAGTCCCGTTAATCCCCAGTGGTGAGTACGTCCTCTGTTGTTGTACCCTCCTAAAGTCCACAATCAGCTCCTTAGTTTTGGTGACATTCATGATGAGGCTGTTGTCCTGGCACCAGAGTGACAGATCAGTGACAGGACCTGGTCTGAGGTTAGACCAGGTCCTGGAGAGGGATCCTCCTCTGGTCTCCTGAAGGTTTCTTCCCTTTTTTTCCAGCTGAAAGTTTTTTTTCTTTTCTTGGGAGATTTCCTGATCCGATGTGAGGTCAAAGGTCAGGGATGTCTGTGTACAGAGTGTAAAGCCTCTGAGGGGAGGTTGCATTGGATGGCCTCAGCAGGTAGACCTGCAGGAGGGAGTTAGTCGTCTAGGCATGAAATGACCAGAACCAGAACCAGCGCCGCCTTGAGTCAGAAGAGGCCGTGTTCTCCTGATGGTGTCGGTGATGTCGGCCATGTCACCCGAGGTCCCTGCAGTCAGGGGGCGGAGCCAACAGGTGTTGAAGGTGGGTGGAAGACTCCTCGGTCTTTATCCTCCGAGTCTAGACTCATCGAAAGACTTAACAGTTTAACAGCGATGCGTTCGCTGACTCGGTGTTTGTTCATATGAAGGTAAACGGAAACTTTATTCTTAATCAGAACGAGACACCAGGATTCAGACAAACAGGGCTTTTATTTTGAAGGCCGGTGCTGCCTCCGTTAAGGGGCGGGGCTACAGTCACATCTGCACATTCTCCTCCAGTTAGGCGCTACTGATACCTTCCTCTGACAAGCAGCTACAGACATAAAGTGCACAGGACTCCAGCCAATGAGAGGAGGGCGCGGTGGTCACGTGACGCAGGACTCAGGCGAAGTTGTTCTTCAGGAAGCTCATGAGGCCGTTGGTGGACGAGTCATGGGAGGAGACGGCGCCGCTGGCCCTCAGCTCGGGCTCGATCCTCTTCGCCAGCTGCTTCCCCAGCTCCACCCTGAGGGCCCCGCAGTTAGAGGGGGGGGTGTCTGTGTGTGTGTCTCCGTGTGTGTGTGTCTCTGTGTGTGTGTGTCTCCATGTGTGTGTCTGTGTGTGTGTCTTGTGTGTGTCTCTGTGTGTGTGTCTCTGTGTGTGTGTCTCTGTGTGTGTGTCTCTGTGTGTGTGTCTGTGTGTGTGTGTGTGTGTCTCTGTGTGTGTCTGTGTGTGTGTCTGCGTGTGTGTGTCTCTGTGTGTGTGTGTGTGTCTGTGTGTGTGTGTGTCTCTGTGTGTGTGTGTGTGTGTGTGTGTCTCCGTGTGTGTGTCTCCGTGTGTGTGTCTCTGTGTGTGTGTGTGTGTGTCTCTGCGTGTGTGTGTCTCTGTGTGTGTGTGTGTGTGTCTCTGTGTGTGTGTCTCACCCCCACTGGTCGTAGCTGTTGATGTTCCAGATGACTCCCTGAACAAAGATCTTGTGTTCGTACATCGCTGGAAGAGAAATCACGTTTGATTATTTATATATATATATGACATAATATATATATAAAGATATTATATAATATATCCATAGATATATAAAATCAATATGGATATATATACTTAGATGTATAATATATAAATATATACACAGATATATATATTATATCTGTGTATATAGATATATAATATATATATAGAGACAATAAACCGAATACCATAACATATAGATATATCTATGTATATTTTATACATATATATTTTATATATTTATCTCCCAGTACTCACCAACCAGAGCTCCCAGTACGAACGGGCTCAGCTTCTTGAAGACGATGGAGTTGCTCGGCTTGTTGCCTTCAAAGACCTTCCAAAGGAACGGACATGTGAGTTTAAGTGTTGCCTTCAAAGACCTTCCAAAGGAACGGACATGTGAGTTTAACAGTGTTGCCTTCAAAGACCTTCCAGAGGAACAGACGTGAGTTTAACAGTGTTGCCTTCAAAGACCTTCCAGAGGAGGGGACATGTGAGTTTAACTGTGTTGCCTTCAAAGACCTTCCCGAGGAGGGGCCATGTGGGTTTAACAGTGTTGCCTTCAAAGACCTTCCCGAGGAGGGGACATGTGGGTTTAACTGTGTTGCCTTCAAAGACCTTCCCGAGGAGGGGCCATGTGGGTTTAACTGTGTTGCCTTCAAAGACCTTCCCGAGGAGGGGCCATGTGGGTTTAACTGTTGCCTTCAAAGACCTTCCCGAGGAGGGGACATGTGGGTTTAACTGTGTTGCCTTCAAAGACCTTCCAGATGAGGGGACATGTGGGTTTAACTGTGTTGCCTTCAAAGACCTTCCCGAGGAGGGGCCATGTGGGCTTAACCGTGTTGCCTTCAAAGACCTTCCCGAGGAGGGGACATGTGGGTTTAACTGTGTTGCCTTCAAAGACCTTCCAGATGAGGGGACATGTGGGCTTAACCGTGTTGCCTTCAAAGACCTTCCCGAGGAGGGGCCATGTGGGTTTAACCGTGTTGCCTTCAAAGACCTTCCCGAGGAGGGGCCATGTGGGCTTAACCGTGTTGCCTTCAAAGACCTTCCCGAGGAGGGGCCATGTGGGCTTAACCGTGTTGCCTTCAAAGACCTTCCCGAGGAGGGGCCATGTGGGCTTAACCGTGTTGCCTTCAAAGACCTTCCCGAGGAGGGGCCATGTGGGCTTAACCGTGTTGCCTTCAAAGACCTTCCCGAGGAGGGGCCATGTGGGCTTAACCGTGTTGCCTTCAAAGACCTTCCCGAGGAGGGGCCATGTGGGCTTAACCGTGTTGCCTTCAAAGACCTTCCAGATGAGGGGACATGTGGGCTTAACCGTGTTGCCTTCAAAGACCTTCCCGAGGAGGGGCCATGTGGGCTTAACCGTGTTGCCTTCAAAGACCTTCCCGAGGAGGGGCCATGTGGGCTTAACCGTGTTGCCTTCAAAGACCTTGCCGCGGGGGGGCCATGGGGGCTTAACCGTGTTGCCTTCAAAGACCTTCCCGAGGAGGGGCCATGTGGGCTTAACCGTGTTGCCTTCAAAGACCTTCCCGAGGAGGGGCCATGTGGGCTTAACCGTGTTGCCTTCAAAGACCTTCCCGAGGAGGGGCCATGTGGGCTTAACCGTGTTGCCTTCAAAGACCTTCCCGAGGAGGGGCCATGTGGGCTTAACCGTGTTGCCTTCAAAGACCTTCCCGAGGAGGGGCCATGTGGGCTTAACCGTGTTGCCTTCAAAGACCTTCCGAGGAGGGGCCATGGGCTTAACCGTGTTGCCTTCAAAGACCTTCGAGGACGGGCCATGTGGGCTTAACCGTGTTGCCTTCAAAGACCTTCCGAGGAGGGGCCATGTGGGCTTAACCGTGTTGCCTTCAAAGACCTTCCCGAGGAGGGGCCATGTGGGCTTAACCGTGTTGCCTTCAAAGACCTTCCCGAGGAGGGGCCATGTGGGCTTAACCGTGTTGCCTTCAAAGACCTTCCCGAGGAGGGGCCATGTGGGCTCTACCTTGTGGGGCAGCAGCTGCAGTAGCCCCTCCCCCTTCAGGCCCGAGGCCTCCAGCTCCTCTCGAGCCTCGGCGGCCGTCTTCCCCCTCATCAGAGCTTCTGTCTGGGCCAGGAAGTTAGCCACCAGGATCTGAGGTCACAGGTGAGGTCAACAGGTCACAGGTGAGGTCAACAGGTGAGAGGTCAACAGGTCACAGGTGAGGTCAACAGGTGAGCACAGTGCTTCAGGGGGCGTGGTGGGCGTAACCTTGTGGTGCAGGTTGTCCCTGATTGGATGCTGGGACTGAGCAGGAATGAGGAAGTCTGCAGGAATCAGACGACTTCCTGGAGAGACCAGAGGGAGGGAGTGTGTGTGAGTGTGTGAGTGTATGTATGTGTTAGTGTGTGTGTGTGTGAGTGTGTTAGTGAGTGTGTGTGAGTGTGTGTGTGTTAGTGTGTTAGTGTGTGTGAGTGTATGTATGTGTTAGTGTGTGTGTGTGTGAGTGTGTTAGTGAGTGTGTGTGAGTGTGTGTGTGTTAGTGTGTTAGTGTGTGTGAGTGTGTGTATGTGTTAGTGTGTGTGTGTGAGTGTGTGTGAGTGTATGTATGTTAGTGTGTGTGTGTGTTAGTGTGAGTGTGTGTGTGTTAGTGTGTGTGTGTTAGTGTGTGTGTGTGTGTTAGTGTGTGTGTGTGTGTGTTAGTGTGTGTGTGTGTGTTAGTGTGTGTGTGTGTGTGTTAGTGTGTGTGTGTGTGTGTGTGTGTGTGTGTGTGTGTTAGTGTGTGTTAGTGTGTGTGTTAGTGTGTGTGTGTGTGTTAGTGTGTGTGTTAGTGTGTGTTAGTTAGTGTGTGTGTTAGTGTGTGTGTGTGTGTTAGTGTGTGTGTTAGTGTGTGTGTTAGTTTGTGTGTGTGTGTTAGTTAGTGTGTGTGTTAGTGTGTGTTAGTGTGTGTGTTAGTTAGTGTGTGTGTGTGTGTTAGTGTGTGTGTGTGTACCTTGGTGGATGAGCTGGTAGAATGCATGCTGCCCATTGGTCCCTGGTTCTCCCCACACGATTGGTCCGGTGTGATAGTCGACACGGACGCCATCTTTGGTGATGGATTTACCGTTAGACTCCATGTCGCCCTGACGACCACACACACACAATGGATTGGCCCCGCCCTCTGAATGGATTGGCCCCGCCCCCTCTGAATGGATTTGCCCCGCCCCACTGACCTGCTGGAAGTAGGCGGCGAAGCGGTGCATGTACTGGTCGTAGGGCAGCATGGCGTGAGTCTCCGCCCCGAAGAAGTTGATGTACCAAACGCCCAGAAGGGCCAGCAGCACCGGGACACTGCCCTCTAGTGGCGCGGAGAGGAAGTGCTGGTCCTGAGGACAGAGACCAGTCTGCTACTGAGACCAGAGACCAGTCTGCTACTGGGACCAGAGACCAGTCTGCTACTGAGACCAGAGACCAGTCTGCTACTGGGACCAGAGACCAGTCTGCTACTGGGACCAGAGACCAGTCTGCTACTGGGACCAGAGACCAGTCTGATACTGGGAGGAGACCAGTCTGCTACTGGGACCAGAGACCAGTCTGCTACTGGGACCAGAGACCAGTCTGCTACTGAGACCAGAGACCAGTCTGCTACTGGGACCAGAGACCAGTCTGCTACTGGGACCAGAGACCAGTCTGCTACTGGGACCAGAGACCAGTCTGCTACTGGGACCAGAGACCAGTCTGCTACTGGGACCAGAGACCAGTCTGCTACTGGGACCAGAGACCAGTCTGCTACTGGGACCAGAGACCAGTCTGCTACTGGGACCAGAGACCAGTCTGCTACTGGGACCAGAGACCAGTCTGCTACTGGGACCAGAGACCAGTCTGCTACTGGGACCAGAGACCAGTCTGCTACTGGGACCAGAGACCAGTCTGCTACTGGGACCAGAGACCAGTCTGCTACTGGGACCAGAGACCAGTCTGCTACTGAGACCAGAGACCAGTCTGCTACTGGACCAGAGACCAGTCTGCTACTGGGACCAGAGACCAGTCTGCTACTGGGACCAGAGACCAGTCTGCTACTGGGACCAGAGACCAGTCTGCTACTGGGACCAGAGACCAGTCTGCTACTGGGACCAGAGACCAGTCTGCTACTGGGACCAGAGACCAGTCTGCTACTGAGACCAGAGACCAGTCTGCTACTGGGACCAGAGACCAGTCTGCTACTGGGACCAGAGACCAGTCTGCTACTGGGACCAGAGACCAGTCTGCTACTGGGACCAGAGACCAGTCTGCTACTGGGACCAGAGACCAGTCTGCTACTGGGACCAGAGACCAGTCTGCTACTGGGACCAGAGACCAGTCTGCTACTGGGACCAGAGACCAGTCTGCTACTGGGACCAGAGACCAGTCTGCTACTGGGACCAGAGACCAGTCTGCTACTGAGACCAGAGACCAGTCTGCTACTGGGACCAGAGACCAGTCTGCTACTGGGACCAGAGACCAGTCTGCTACTGGGACCAGAGACCAGTCTGCTACTGGGACCAGAGACCAGTCTGCTACTGGGACCAGAGACCAGTCTGCTACTGAGACCAGAGACCAGTCTGCTACTGGGACCAGAGACCAGTCTGCTACTGGGACCAGAGACCAGTCTGCTACTGGGACCAGAGACCAGTCTGCTACTGGGACCAGAGACCAGTCTGCTACTGGGACCAGAGACCAGTCTGCTACTGAGACCAGAGACCAGTCTGCTACTGGGACCAGAGACCAGTCTGCTACTGGGACCAGAGACCAGTCTGCTACTGGGACCAGAGACCAGTCTGCTACTGGGACCAGGTCCTGGAGGATCTTACCATCCAGTGAGCTCCGGACAGAAGCTGCTCAAAGCCTTCAAAGCCTGAAACACACAAAGGTCAAAGGTCACACAGGAACAATGATTGAGGTCAAAGGTCAGGGTGACATCACAGTAAAGGTCAAAGGCCAGGGTGACGTCACAGTAAAGGTCAAAGGCCAGGGTGACGTCACAGTAAAGGTCAGAGGCCAGAGTGACATCACAGTAAAGGTCAAAGGCCAGGGTGACGTCACAGTAACGGTCAAAGGCCAGGGTGACATCACAGTAAAGGTCAAAGGCCAGGGTGACATCACAGTAAAGGTCAAAGGCCAGGGTGACATCACAGTAAAGGTCAAAAGCCAGGGTGACGTCACAGTAAAGGTCAGCCAGGTGACGTCACAGTAACGGTCAAAGGCCAGGGTGACATCACAGTAACGGTCAAAGGCCAGGGTGACATCACAGTAAAGGTCAAAGGCCAGGGTGACATCACAGTAAAGGTCAAAGGCCAGGGTGACGCCACAGTAAAGGTCAAGGCCAGGGTGACGTCACAGTAAAGGTCAGCGGTGACGTCACAGTAAAGGTCAAAGGCCAGGGTGACGTCACAGTAACGGTCAAAGGCCAGGGTGACATCACAGTAAGGTCAGGCCAGGGTGACATCACAGTAAAGGTCAAAGGCCAGGGTGACGTCACAGTAAAGGTCAGGCCAGGGTGACGTCACAGTAAAGGTCAACGGTGACGTCACAGTAAAGGTCAAAGGCCAGGGTGACGTCACAGTAACGGTCAAAGGCCAGGGTGACATCACAGTAAAGGTCAAAGGCCAGGGTGACATCACAGTAAAGGTCAAAGGCCAGGGTGACGTCACAGTAAAGGTCAAAGGCCAGAGTGACGTCACAGTAAAGGTCAAAGGCCAGGGTGACGTCACAGTAAAGGTCAGAGGCCAGAGTGACGTCACAGTAAAGGTCAAAGGCCAGGGTGACGTCACAGTAAAGGTCAAAGGCCAGGGTGACATCACAGTAAAGGTCAAAGGCCAGGGTGACATCACAGTAAAGGTCAGGCCAGGTGACGTCACAGTAAAGGTCAAAGTTCAGGGTGACATCACAGTAAAGGTCAAAGGCCAGGGTGACGTCACAGTAAAGGTCAAAGGCCAGGGTGACATCACAGTAAAGGTCAAAGTTCAAGGTGACATCACAGTAAAGGTCAAAGGCCAGGGTGACATCACAGTAAAGGTGAAAGGCCAGGGTGACATCACAGTAAAGGTCAAAGGCCAGGGTGACGTCACAGTAAAGGTCAAAGGCCAGGGTGACGTCACAGTAAAGGTCAAAGGCCAGGGTGACGTCACAGTAAAGGTCAGAGGCCAGAGTGACGTCACAGTAAAGGTCAAAGGCCAGGGTGACGTCACAGTAAAGGTCAAAGGCCAGGGTGACATCACAGTAAAGGTCAAAGGCCAGGGTGACATCACAGTAAAGGTCAAAGGCCAGGGTGACGTCACAGTAAAGGTCAAAGGCCAGGGTGACGTCACAGTAAAGGTCAACGGTGACGTCACAGTAACGGTCAAAGGCCAGGGTGACGTCACAGTAACGGTCAAAGGCCAGGGTGACATCACAGTAAAGGTCAAAGGCCAGGGTGACATCACAGTAAAGGTCAAAGGCCAGGGTGACGTCACAGTAAAGGTCAAAGGCCAGGGTGACGTCACAGTAAAGGTCAACGGTGACGTCACAGTAAAGGTCAAAGGCCAGGGTGACGTCACAGTAACGGTCAAAGGCCAGGGTGACATCACAGTAAAGGTCAAAGGCCAGGGTGACGTCACAGTAAAGGTCAAAGGCCAGGGTGACGTCACAGTAAAGGTCAAAGGCCAGGGTGACGTCACAGTAAAGGTCAAAGGCCAGGGTGACGTCACAGTAAAGGTCAAGGCCAGGTGACGTCACAGTAACGGTCAAAGGCCAGGTGACATCACAGTAAAGGTCAAAGGCCAGGGTGACATCACAGTAAAGGTCAAAGGCCAGGGTGACATCACAGTAAAGGTCAAAAGCCAGGGTGACGTCACAGTAAAGGTCAACGGTGACGTCACAGTAACGGTCAAAGGCCAGGGTGACATCACAGTAACGGTCAAAGGCCAGGGTGACATCACAGTAAAGGTCAAAGGCTAGGGTGACATCACAGTAAAGGTCAAAGGCCAGGGTGACGTCACAGTAAAGGTCAAAGGCCAGGGTGACGTCACAGTAAAGGTCAACAGTGACGTCACAGTAAAGGTCAAAGGCCAGGGTGACGTCACAGTAACGGTCAAAGGCCAGGGTGACATCACAGTAAAGGTCAAAGGCCAGGGTGACATCACAGTAAAGGTCAAAGGCCAGGGTGACGTCACAGTAAAGGTCAAAGGCCAGGGTGACGTCACAGTAAAGGTCAACGGTGACGTCACAGTAAAGGTCAAAGGCCAGGGTGACGTCACAGTAACGGTCAAAGGCCAGGGTGACATCACAGTAAAGGTCAAAGGCCAGGGTGACATCACAGTAAAGGTCAAAGGCCAGGGTGACATCACAGTAAAGGTCAAAAGCCAGGGTGACGTCACAGTAAAGGTCAAAGGCCAGAGTGACGTCACAGTAAAGGTCAAAGGCCAGGGTGACGTCACAGTAAAGGTCAGAGGCCAGAGTGACGTCACAGTAAAGGTCAAAGGCCAGGGTGACGTCACAGTAAAGGTCAAAGGCCAGGGTGACATCACAGTAAAGGTCAAAGGCCAGGGTGACATCACAGTAAAGGTCAAGGCCAGGGTGACGTCACAGTAAAGGTCAAAGTTCAGGGTGACATCACAGTAAAGGTCAGGCCAGGGTGACGTCACAGTAAAGGTCAAAGGCCAGGTGACATCACAGTAAAGGTCAAAGGCCAGGGTGACATCACAGTAAAGGTCAAAAGCCAGGGTGACGTCACAGTAAAGGTCAGGCCAGGTGACGTCACAGTAAAGGTCAAAGGCCAGGGTGACGTCACAGTAAAGGTCAGAGGCCAGAGTGACATCACAGTAAAGGTCAAAGGCCAGGGTGACGTCACAGTAACGGTCAAAGGCCAGGGTGACATCACAGTAAAGGTCAAAGGCCAGGGTGACATCACAGTAAAGGTCAAAGGCCAGGGTGACGTCACAGTAAAGGTCAAAGGCCAGGGTGACGTCACAGTAAAGGTCAACGGTGACGTCACAGTAACGGTCAAAGGCCAGGGTGACGTCACAGTAACGGTCAAAGGCCAGGGTGACATCACAGTAAAGGTCAAAGGCCAGAGTGACATCACAGTAAAGGTCAAAGGCCAGGCTGACGTCACAGTAAAGGTCAAGGCCAGGTGACGTCACAGTAAAGGTCAACGGTGACGTCACAGTAAAGGTCAAAGGTCAGGGTGACGTCACAGTAACGGTCAAAGGCCAGGGTGACATCACAGTAAAGGTCAAAGGCCAGGGTGACATCACAGTAAAGGTCAAAGGCCAGGGTGACGTCACAGTAAAGGTCAAAGGCCAGGGTGACGTCACAGTAAAGGTCAAAGGCCAGGGTGACGTCACAGTAAAGGTCAGAGGCCAGAGTGACATCACAGTAAAGGTCAAAGGCCAGGGTGACGTCACAGTAACGGTCAAAGGCCAGGGTGACATCACAGTAAAGGTCAAAGGCCAGGGTGACATCACAGTAAAGGTCAAAGGCCAGGTGACATCACAGTAAAGGTCAAAAGCCAGGGTGACGTCACAGTAAAGGTCAACGGTGACGTCACAGTAACGGTCAAAGGCCAGGGTGACATCACAGTAACGGTCAAAGGCCAGGGTGACATCACAGTAAAGGTCAAAGGCCAGGGTGACATCACAGTAAAGGTCAAAGGCCAGGGTGACGTCACAGTAAAGGTCAAAGGCCAGGGTGACGTCACAGTAAAGGTCAACGGTGACGTCACAGTAAAGGTCAAAGGCCAGGGTGACGTCACAGTAACGGTCAAAGGCCAGGGTGACATCACAGTAAAGGTCAAAGGCCAGGGTGACATCACAGTAAAGGTCAAAGGCCAGGGTGACGTCACAGTAAAGGTCAAAGGCCAGGGTGACGTCACAGTAAAGGTCAACGGTGACGTCACAGTAAAGGTCAAAGGCCAGGGTGACGTCACAGTAAAGGTCAAAGGCCAGGGTGACATCACAGTAAAGGTCAAAGGCCAGGGTGACATCACAGTAAAGGTCAAAAGCCAGGGTGACGTCACAGTAAAGGTCAGCGCCAGAGTGACGTCACAGTAAAGGTCAAGGCCAGGGTGACGTCACAGAAAAGGTCAGAGGCCAGAGTGACGTCACAGTAAAGGTCAAGGCCAGGGTGACGTCACAGTAAAGGTCAGCGCCAGGGTGACATCACAGTAAAGGTCAAAGGCCAGGGTGACATCACAGTAAAGGTCAAAGGCCAGGGTGACGTCACAGTAAAGGTCAAAGTTCAGGGTGACATCACAGTAAAGGTCAAAGGCCAGGGTGACGTCACAGTAAAGGTCAAAGGCCAGGGTGACGTCACAGTAAAGGTCAGAGGCCAGAGTGACATCACAGTAAAGGTCAAAGGCCAGGGTGACGTCACAGTAACGGTCAAAGGCCAGGGTGACATCACAGTAAAGGTCAAAGGTCAACGGTGACGTCACAGTAACGGTCAAAGGCCAGGGTGACGTCACAGTAACGGTCAGCGCCAGGTGACGTCACAGTAACGGTCAAGGCCAGGGTGACATCACAGTAAAGGTCAAAGGCCAGGGTGACGTCACAGTAAAGGTCAGGCCAGGTGACGTCACAGTAAAGGTCAACGGTGACGTCACAGTAAAGATCAAAGGGCAGGGTGACGTCACAGTAACGGTCAAGGCCAGGGTGACATCACAGTAAAGGTCAGGCCAGGGTGACATCACAGTAAAGGTCAAGGCCAGGGTGACGTCACAGTAAAGGTCAAAGGCCAGGGTGACGTCACAGTAAAGGTCAACGGTGACGTCACAGTAAAGGTCAAAGGCCAGGGTGACGTCACAGTAACGGTCAAAGGCCAGGGTGACATCACAGTAAAGGTCAAAGGCCAGGGTGACATCACAGTAAAGGTCAAAGGCCAGGGTGACGTCACAGTAAAGGTCAAAAGCCAGGGTGATGTCACAGTAAAGGTCAAAGGCCAGAGTGACGTCACAGTAAAGGTCAAAGGCCAGGGTGACGTCACAGTAAAGGTCAGAGGCCAGAGTGATGTCACAGTAAAGGTCAAAGGCCAGGGTGACATCACAGTAAAGGTCAAAGGCCAGGGTGACGTCACAGTAAAGGTCAAAGGCCAGGGTGACGTCACAGTAAAGGTCAAAGTTCAGGGTGACATCACAGTAAAGGTCAAAGGCCAGAGTGACATCACAGTAAAGGTCAAAGGCCAGGGTGACGTCACAGTAAAGGTCAAAGGCCAGAGTGACATCACAGTAAAGGTCAAAGGCCAGGGTGACGTCACAGTAACGGTCAAAGGCCAGGGTGACGTCACAGTAACGGTCAAAGGCCAGGGTGACATCACAGTAAAGGTCAAAGTTCAGGGTGACATCACAGTAAAGGTCAAAGGCCAGGGTGACGTCACAGTAAAGGTCAAAGGCCAGGGTGACATCACAGTAAAGGTCAAAAGCCAGGGTGACGTCACAGTAAAGGTCAACGGTGACGTCACAGTAACGGTCAAAGGCCAGGGTGACATCACAGTAACGGTCAAAGGCCAGGGTGACATCACAGTAAAGGTCAAAGGCCAGGGTGACATCACAGTAAAGGTCAAAGGCCAGGGTGACGTCACAGTAAAGGTCAAAGGCCAGGGTGACGTCACAGTAAAGGTCAACGGTGACGTCACAGTAAAGGTCAAAGGCCAGGGTGACGTCACAGTAACGGTCAGGCCAGGTGACATCACAGTAAAGGTCAAAGGCCAGGGTGACATCACAGTAAAGGTCAAGGCCAGGGTGACGTCACAGTAAAGGTCAAAGGCCAGGGTGACGTCACAGTAAAGGTCAACGGTGACGTCACAGTAAAGGTCAAAGGCCAGGGTGACGTCACAGTAACGGTCAAAGGCCAGGGTGACATCACAGTAAAGGTCAAAGGCCAGGGTGACATCACAGTAAAGGTCAAAGGCCAGGGTGACGTCACAGTAAAGGTCAAAGGCCAGAGTGACGTCACAGTAAAGGTCAAAGGCCAGGGTGACGTCACAGTAAAGGTCAGAGGCCAGAGTGACGTCACAGTAAAGGTCAAAGGCCAGGGTGACGTCACAGTAAAGGTCAAAGGCCAGGGTGACATCACAGTAAAGGTCAAAGGCCAGGGTGACATCACAGTAAAGGTCAAAGGCCAGGGTGACGTCACAGTAAAGGTCAAAGTTCAGGGTGACATCACAGTAAAGGTCAAAGGCCAGGGTGACGTCACAGTAAAGGTCAAAGGCCAGGGTGACGTCACAGTAAAGGTCAAAGGCCAGGGTGACATCACAGTAAAGGTCAAAGGCCAGGGTGACATCACAGTAAAGGTCAAAGGCCAGGGTGACATCACAGTAAAGGTCAAAGGCCAGGGTGACATCACAGTAAAGGTCAAAGGCCAGGGTGACGTCACAGTAAAGGTCAAAGGCCAGGGTGACGTCACAGTAAAGGTCAAAGGCCAGGGTGACGTCACAGTAAAGGTCAGAGGCCAGAGTGACGTCACAGTAAAGGTCAAAGGCCAGGGTGACGTCACAGTAACGGTCAAAGGCCAGGGTGACATCACAGTAAAGGTCAAAGGCCAGGGTGACATCACAGTAAAGGTCAGCGCCAGGGTGACGTCACAGTAAAGGTCAAAGGCCAGGGTGACGTCACAGTAAAGGTCAACGGTGACGTCACAGTAACGGTCAAAGGCCAGGGTGACGTCACAGTAACGGTCAAAGGCCAGGGTGACATCACAGTAAAGGTCAAAGGCCAGGGTGACATCACAGTAAAGGTCAAAGGCCAGGGTGACGTCACAGTAAAGGTCAAAGGCCAGGGTGACGTCACAGTAAAGGTCAGAGTGACGTCACAGTAAAGGTCAAAGGCCAGGGTGACGTCACAGTAAAGGTCAAAGGCCAGGGTGACATCACAGTAAAGGTCAAAGGCCAGGGTGACGTCACAGTAAAGGTCAAAGGCCAGGGTGACGTCACAGTAAAGGTCAAAGGCCAGGGTGACGTCACAGTAAAGGTCAAAGGCCAGGGTGACGTCACAGTAACGGTCAAAGGCCAGGGTGACATCACAGTAAAGGTCAAAGGCCAGGGTGACATCACAGTAAAGGTCAAAGGCCAGGGTGACATCACAGTAAAGGTCAAAAGCCAGGGTGACGTCACAGTAAAGGTCAACGGTGACGTCACAGTAACGGTCAAAGGCCAGGGTGACATCACAGTAACGGTCAAAGGCCAGGGTGACATCACAGTAAAGGTCAAAGGCTAGGGTGACATCACAGTAAAGGTCAAAGGCCAGGGTGACGTCACAGTAAAGGTCAAAGGCCAGGGTGACGTCACAGTAAAGGTCAACAGTGACGTCACAGTAAAGGTCAAAGGCCAGGGTGACGTCACAGTAACGGTCAGCGCCAGGGTGACATCACAGTAAAGGTCAAAGGCCAGGGTGACATCACAGTAAAGGTCAAAGGCCAGGGTGACGTCACAGTAAAGGTCAAAGGCCAGGGTGACGTCACAGTAAAGGTCAACGGTGACGTCACAGTAAAGGTCAAAGGCCAGGGTGACGTCACAGTAACGGTCAAAGGCCAGGGTGACATCACAGTAAAGGTCAAAGGCCAGGGTGACATCACAGTAAAGGTCAAAGGCCAGGTGACATCACAGTAAAGGTCAACAGTGACATCACAGTAAAGGTCAAAGTGACGTCACAGTAAAGGTCAAAGGCCAGGGTGACGTCACAGTAAAGGTCAGAGGCCAGAGTGACGTCACAGTAAAGGTCAAAGGCCAGGGTGACGTCACAGTAAAGGTCAAAGGCCAGGGTGACATCACAGTAAAGGTCAAAGGCCAGGGTGACATCACAGTAAAGGTCAAAGGCCAGGGTGACGTCACAGTAAAGGTCAAAGTTCAGGGTGACATCACAGTAAAGGTCAAAGGCCAGGGTGACGTCACAGTAAAGGTCAAAGGCCAGGGTGACATCACAGTAAAGGTCAAAGGCCAGGGTGACATCACAGTAAAGGTCAAAGGCCAGGGTGACGTCACAGTAAAGGTCAAAGGCCAGGGTGACGTCACAGTAAAGGTCAAAGGCCAGGGTGACGTCACAGTAAAGGTCAGAGGCCAGAGTGACATCACAGTAAAGGTCAAAGGCCAGGGTGACGTCACAGTAACGGTCAAAGGCCAGGGTGACATCACAGTAAAGGTCAAAGGCCAGGGTGACATCACAGTAAAGGTCAAAGGCCAGGGTGACGTCACAGTAAAGGTCAAAGGCCAGGTGACGTCACAGTAAAGGTCAGCGCCAGTGGCGTCACAGTAACGGTCAAAGGCCAGGGTGACATCACAGTAAAGGTCAAAGGCCAGGGTGACATCACAGTAAAGGTCAAAGGCCAGGGTGACGTCACAGTAAAGGTCAAAGGCCAGGGTGACGTCACAGTAAAGGTCAACGGTGACGTCACAGTAAAGGTCAAAGGTCAGGGTGACGTCACAGTAACGGTCAAAGGCCAGGGTGACATCACAGTAAAGGTCAAAGGCCAGGGTGACATCACAGTAAAGGTCAAAGGCCAGGGTGACGTCACAGTAAAGGTCAAAGGCCAGGGTGACGTCACAGTAAAGGTCAAAGGCCAGGGTGACGTCACAGTAAAGGTCAGAGGCCAGAGTGACATCACAGTAAAGGTCAAAGGCCAGGGTGACGTCACAGTAACGGTCAAAGGCCAGGGTGACATCACAGTAAAGGTCAAAGGCCAGGGTGACATCACAGTAAAGGTCAAAGGCCAGGGTGACATCACAGTAAAGGTCAAAAGCCAGGGTGACGTCACAGTAAAGGTCAACGGTGACGTCACAGTAACGGTCAAAGGCCAGGGTGACATCACAGTAACGGTCAAAGGCCAGGGTGACATCACAGTAAAGGTCAAAGGCCAGGGTGACATCACAGTAAAGGTCAAAGGCCAGGGTGACGTCACAGTAAAGGTCAAAGGCCAGGGTGACGTCACAGTAAAGGTCAACAGTGACGTCACAGTAAAGGTCAGCCAGGGTGACGTCACAGTAACGGTCAAAGGCCAGGGTGACATCACAGTAAAGGTCAAAGGCCAGGGTGACATCACAGTAAAGGTCAAAGGCCAGGGTGACGTCACAGTAAAGGTCAGGCCAGGGTGACGTCACAGTAAAGGTCAACGGTGACGTCACAGTAAAGGTCAAAGGCCAGGGTGACGTCACAGTAAAGGTCAAAGGCCAGGGTGACATCACAGTAAAGGTCAAAGGCCAGGGTGACATCACAGTAAAGGTCAAAAGCCAGGGTGACGTCACAGTAAAGGTCAAAGGCCAGAGTGACGTCACAGTAAAGGTCAAAGGCCAGGGTGACGTCACAGTAAAGGTCAGAGGCCAGAGTGACGTCACAGTAAAGGTCAAAGGCCAGGGTGACGTCACAGTAAAGGTCAAAGGCCAGGGTGACATCACAGTAAAGGTCAAAGGCCAGGGTGACATCACAGTAAAGGTCAAAGGCCAGGGTGACGTCACAGTAAAGGTCAAAGTTCAGGGTGACATCACAGTAAAGGTCAAAGGCCAGGGTGACGTCACAGTAAAGGTCAAAGGCCAGGGTGACGTCACAGTAAAGGTCAGAGGCCAGAGTGACATCACAGTAAAGGTCAAAGGCCAGGGTGACGTCACAGTAACGGTCAAAGGCCAGGGTGACATCACAGTAAAGGTCAAAGGTCAACGGTGACGTCACAGTAACGGTCAAAGGCCAGGGTGACGTCACAGTAACGGTCAAAGGCCAGGGTGACGTCACAGTAACGGTCAAAGGCCAGGGTGACATCACAGTAAAGGTCAAAGGCCAGGGTGACGTCACAGTAAAGGTCAACGGTGACGTCACAGTAAAGGTCAGGCCAGGGTGACGTCACAGTAACGGTCAAAGGCCAGGGTGACATCACAGTAAAGGTCAAAGGCCAGGGTGGCATCACAGTAAAGGTCAAAGGCCAGGGTGACGTCACAGTAAAGGTCAAAGGCCAGGGTGACGTCACAGTAAAGGTCAACGGTGACGTCACAGTAAAGGTCAAAGGCCAGGGTGACGTCACAGTAACGGTCAAAGGCCAGGGTGACATCACAGTAAAGGTCAAAGGCCAGGGTGACATCACAGTAAAGGTCAAAGGCCAGGGTGACGTCACAGTAAAGGTCAAAAGCCAGGGTGATGTCACAGTAAAGGTCAAAGGCCAGAGTGACGTCACAGTAAAGGTCAAAGGCCAGGGTGACGTCACAGTAAAGGTCAGAGGCCAGAGTGATGTCACAGTAAAGGTCAAAGGCCAGGGTGACATCACAGTAAAGGTCAAGGCCAGGTGACGTCACAGTAAAGGTCAAAGGCCAGGGTGACGTCACAGTAAAGGTCAAAGTTCAGGGTGACATCACAGTAAAGGTCAAAGGCCAGAGTGACATCACAGTAAAGGTCAAAGGCCAGGGTGACGTCACAGTAAAGGTCAAAGGCCAGAGTGACATCACAGTAAAGGTCAAAGGCCAGGGTGACGTCACAGTAACGGTCAAAGGCCAGGGTGACGTCACAGTAACGGTCAAAGGCCAGGGTGACATCACAGTAAAGGTCAAAGTTCAGGGTGACATCACAGTAAAGGTCAAAGGCCAGGGTGACGTCACAGTAAAGGTCAAAGGCCAGGGTGACATCACAGTAAAGGTCAAAGGCCAGGGTGACATCACAGTAAAGGTCAAAGGCCAGGGTGACGTCACAGTAAAGGTCAAAGGCCAGGGTGACATCACAGTAAAGGTCAACAGTGACATCACAGTAAAGGTCAAAGGTCAGAGTGACATCACAGTAAAGGTCAAAGGCCAGGGTGACATCACAGTAAAGGTCAAAGGCCAGGGTGACATCACAGTAAAGGTCAAAGGCCAGGGTGACATCACAGTAACGGTCAAAGGCCAGGGTGACGTCACAGTAAAGGTCAACGGTGACATCACAGTAAAGGTCAAAGGCCAGAGTGACATCACAGTAAAGGTCAAAGGCCAGGGTGACGTCACAGTAAAGGTCAACGGTGACGTCACAGTAAAGGTCAAAGGCCAGAGTGACATCACAGTAAAGGTCAAAGGCCAGGGTGACGTCACAGTAAAGGTCAAAGGCCAGGGTGACGTCACAGTAAAGGTCAAAGGCCAGGGTGACGTCACAGTAAAGGTCAAAGGCCAGGGTGACATCACAGTAAAGGTCAAAAGCCAGGGTGACGTCACAGTAAAGGTCAAAGGCCAGAGTGACGTCACAGTAAAGGTCAAAGGCCAGGGTGACGTCACAGTAAAGGTCAGAGGCCAGAGTGACATCACAGTAAAGGTCAAAGGCCAGGGTGACGTCACAGTAAAGGTCAAAGGCCAGGGTGACGTCACAGTAAAGGTCAAAGGCCAGGGTGACGTCACAGTAAAGGTCAAAGTTCAGGGTGACATCACAGTAAAGGTCAAAGGCCAGAGTGACGTCACAGTAAAGGTCAAAGGCCAGGGTGACGTCACAGTAAAGGTCAAAGGCCAGAGTGACGTCACAGTAAAGGTCAAAGGCCAGGGTGACGTCACAGTAACGGTCAAAGGCCAGGGTGACGTCACAGTAAAGGTCAAAGGCCAGGGTGACATCACAGTAAAGGTCAAAGTTCAGGGTGACATCACAGTAAAGGTCAAAGGCCAGGGTGACGTCACAGTAAAGGTCAAAGTTCAGGGTGACATCACAGTAAAGGTCAAAGGCCAGGGTGACGTCACAGTAAAGGTCAAAGGCCAGGGTGACGTCACAGTAAAGGTCAAAGTTCAGGGTGACATCACAGTAAAGGTCAAAGGCCAGGGTGACGTCACAGTAAAGGTCAAAGGCCAGGGTGACATCACAGTAAAGGTCAACAGTGACATCACAGTAAAGGTCAAAGGTCAGAGTGATATCACAGTAAAGGTCAAAGGCCAGGGTGACATCACAGTAAAGGTCAAAGGCCAGGGTGACGTCACAGTAAAGGTCAAAGTTCAGGGTGACATCACAGTAAAGGTCAACAGTGACATCACAGTAAAGGTCAAAGGTCAGAGTGATATCACAGTAAAGGTCAAAGGTCAGAGTGACGTCACAGTAAAGGTCAAAGGCCAGGGTGACGTCACAGTAAAGGTCAAAGTTCAGGGTGACATCACAGTAAAGGTCAAAGGCCAGAGTGACATCACAGTAAAGGTCAAAGGCCAGGGTGACGTCACAGTAAAGGTCAAAGGCCAGAGTGACATCACAGTAAAGGTCAAAGGCCAGGGTGACGTCACAGTAATGGTCAAAGGC
The DNA here is from genome assembly GCF_029220125.1 of Pseudoliparis swirei. Lineage (NCBI taxonomy): Eukaryota > Metazoa > Chordata > Actinopteri > Perciformes > Liparidae > Pseudoliparis > Pseudoliparis swirei. Next base: position 542,045 of record NC_079393.1, on the reverse strand, counting down.
CAGGGTGACGTCACAGTAAAGGTCAAAGGCCAGGGTGACATCACAGTAAAGGTCAAAGTTCAGGGTGACATCACAGTAAAGGTCAAAGGCCAGGGTGACGTCACAGTAAAGGTCAAAGTTCAGGGTGACATCACAGTAAAGGTCAAAGGCCAGGGTGACGTCACAGTAAAGGTCAAAGGCCAGGGTGACGTCACAGTAAAGGTCAAAGGCCAGGGTGACATCACAGTAAAGGTCAACAGTGACATCACAGTAAAGGTCAAAGGTCAGAGTGATATCACAGTAAAGGTCAAAGGCCAGGGTGACATCACAGTAAAGGTCAAAGGCCAGGGTGACATCACAGTAACGGTCAAAGGCCAGGGTGACGTCACAGTAAAGGTCAACGGTGACATCACAGTAAAGGTCAAAGGTCAGAGTGATATCACAGTAAAGGTCAAAGGCCAGGGTGACATCACAGTAAAGGTCAAAGGCCAGGGTGACGTCACAGTAAAGGTCAAAGGCCAGGGTGACGTCACAGTAAAGGTCAAAGGCCAGGGTGACGTCACAGTAAAGGTCAAAGGCCAGAGTGACGTCACAGTAAAGGTCAAAGGCCAGGGTGACGTCACAGTAAAGGTCAAAGGCCAGGGTGACATCACAGTAAAGGTCAAAGGCCAGGGTGCCGTCACAGTAAAGGTCAACAGTGACATCACAGTAAAGGTCAAAGGTCAGAGTGATATCACAGTAAAGGTCAAAGGCCAGGGTGACATCACAGTAAAGGTCAAAGGCCAGGGTGACGTCACAGTAAAGGTCAAAGGCCAGGGTGACGTCACAGTAAAGGTCAAAGGCCAGGGTGACGTCACAGTAAAGGTCAAAGGCCAGAGTGACGTCACAGTA
>NC_079393.1:518675-533675 GCF_029220125.1 Pseudoliparis swirei | reverse complement strand
GGCCTTCAAGATGACCCTGAACCCCCATCAGGACCCGTTGGGGCTCAGGGCCTCAAGATGACCCTGAACCCCCATCAGGACCCGCTAGCTCAGGGCCTTCAAGATGACCCTGAACCCCCCATCAGGACCCGTTGGGGCTCAGGGCCTTCAAGATGACCCTGAACCCCCCATCAGGACCCGTTGGGGCTCAGGGCCTTCAAGATGACCCTGAACCCCCCATCAGGACCCGTTGGGGCTCAGGGCCTTCAAGATGACCCTGAACCCCCCATCAGGACCCGTTGGGGCTCAGGGCCTTCAAGATGACCCTGAACCCCCCATCAGGACCCGTTGGGGCTCAGGGCCTTCAAGATGACCCTGAACCTGCAGATCCTCTGAAACGTGATCTTCATGAACAGGTTCTCACTGTGACGCAACACCACTGCATCAAGGCCTGTGTGTGTGTGTGTGTGTGTGTGTGTGTGTGTGTGTGTTCTCCACGCGTGTGTTGTAACGTTTACAGACTGCATGTGTCGAGTGCTGGTGATGCGTTCAGGACCTCTGTGAAGTTGAGTTTCTCTCCGGAGAACATCTGGTCTCTGGCCTCCTCCACGCCCCTCGACTTGGCCTGTGAACACACACAGACACACACAGTTACACACTGTCACACACACAATGTCTCTCACACACACACAGTTACACACTGTCTCACACACAATGTCTCTCACACACACACACAGTTACACACTGTCACACACACAGTTACACACTGTCACACACACAATGTCTCTCACACACACACAGTTACACACTGTCACACACACACAGTTACACACTGTCACACACACAATGTCTCTCACACACACACAGTTACACACTGTCTCACACACAATGTCTCTCACACACACACACAGTTACACACTGTCACACACACAGTTACACACTGTCACACACACAATGTCTCTCACACACACACAGTTACACACTGTCACACACACACAGTTACACACTGTCTCACACACACAGTTACACAATGTCTCACACACACACACACAGTTACACACTGTCTCACACACACTGTCTCACACACACAGTTACACACTGTCTCACACACACAGTTACACACTGTCTCACACACAATGTCTCTCACACACACACAGTTACACACTGTCTCACACACACAGTTACACACTGTCTCACACACACAGTTACACACTGTCACACACACAATGTCTCTCACACACACACAGTTACACACTGTCTCACACACACAGTTACACACTGTCTCACACACACAGTTACACACTGTCTCACACACACAGTTACACACTGTCTCACACACAATGTCTCTCACACACACACAGTTACACACTGTCACACACACACACACACAGTTACACACTGTCTCACACACAGTTACACACTGTCTCACACACACAGTTACACACTGTCTCACACACAGTTACACACTGTCTCACACACACAGTTACACACTGTCACACACACACACAGTTACACACTGTCACACACACACACACAGTTACACACTGTCTCACACACACAGTTACACACTGTCACACACACAATGTCTCTCACACACAGTTACACACTGTCTCACACACAATGACTCTCACACACACAGTTACACACTGTCTCACACACAGTTACACACAGTTACACACTGTCTCACACACAATGTCTCTCACACACAGTTACACACACACAGTTACACACTGTCTCACACACAATGTCTCTCACACACACACAGTTACACACTGTCACACACACACACAGTTACACACTGTCTCACACACACACACACAGTTACACAATGTCACAGACACAGTTACACAATGTCTCACACACAGTTACACAATGTCACACACAGTTACACAATGTCTCACACACACACACAATGTCACACACACACACACACACAGTTACACACTGTCTCACACACACAGTTACACAATGTCACACACACAGTTACACATAATGTCTCTCACACACACACACAGTTACACACTGTCACACAGTTACACAATGTCTCACACACAGTTACACAATGTCACACACACACACACAGTTACACAATGTCTCACACACACAGTTACACACAACGTCACACACAGTGGTGAAAGCTTCCTGCTGGAAACCAGTTACTACCAAATATGAAGGTACGTTACCATGGCGACCAGCATGGACATCACTTCCTGGTTGATGAGATTCTTGGAGTAGTCGAGCAGGATCTCTCCATCATCTGTCTGGAGAGTGATGCTGCGCGCACGCGCACACACACACACACACACACACACACACACACACACACACACACACACACACACACACACACACACACACACACACACACACACACACACACACACACACACACACACACACACACACACACACACACACACACACACACACACACACACACAGAGTTTGTTGCAGAACGGCTGATTGTGTCAATCATCGGACACAGCCCCCTCTCACGTCCGGTGGCCACGTGACGGACTCAGTGACCCGGATCATCGTTTATCACATAAACACAAACCAACATGACGTCACCGCGAGTTGATTAACCACCCGGAAGTTCAGACAGAGAGACGTCAGGCTGATAGCATGGCGGCTAATACGCGCTAGCTGACCTGTCGAGGCTGGTGTGGTCGTCAGGACACGACCGGAAGCTTCAGCGGAGGACTTCCGGAATGAAACGATGACCTTGTAACTCAATCTGAGCCGTTTATATGGAACAAGCCAGACTCGATGTAAAGTTGTGGGCTAACCCTAACCCTGATTTACTGAGAGGACCTTCATCACCTTCATCATCACCCCCCAGCCTCCTGTCCCACCTGAACGTGTTGAAGCGGTCCGGGTCGGACTCGAACAGGTTCCTCATGTTGAGGCTCCCCCGGTTCGCTTTGAACCACTGATCCAGCTTCTTGTAGTTCGGGTCGCTGGTGAGCGCCATGCTGCTGGTTCTGCTGGTTCTGCTGGTTCTGCTGGTGGTTCTCCCTCGGAGGTGGTGGACTGGGTCTGTGTGGTGAGGAGACGTGCAGCTGCACACTGACAGGACGGAGGGCGGGGCTAGACCCGCCTGCACCAATGAGGCGTGGCCCCGCCCCTCTGGGCTGATCTCCGCCGGTATGGAGGGAGATCAGTGCCACTCATACGGACCTGTGGCTGTTATGGGAGATACACCATGAGGCGGTACGAGTATGGAGGGAGATCAGTGCCACTAACACTCAACTTTTGAAAACACTTTAGTGCAATTATTTTATTTAAGATAAGATATATACTTTATTAATCCCCAAGGGGAAATTAGTTCTCTGCATTTAACCCATCCTCTGTCATGAAGGAGCAGTGGGCTGCAGTGATGCGCCCGGGAAGCAACTGGGGGTTCAGTGCCTTGCTCAAGGACACTTCGACTTGCAACTAATGGGGAGAGCGGGGATCGAACCCACGACCTTGGGGTTGCAGGACGACCCCCTGAGCTACAGCTGCCACAACATTTATTCTAGAAGGGGGGGGGGGGGGCAGCTAGCTTAGCATAACGACTGGAAACAGGCAATTTCCCTCTTCTCGGACCACAAAAAAATATAATAATCTGGACTAAGGTGTAACGACATCTGGACTAAAGTGTAACGACATGTGGACTAAGGTGTAAGGACATGTGGACTAGGGTGCAACAACGTCTGGACTAAGGTGTAACGACATGTGGACTACGGTGTAACGACATGTGGACTAAGGTGTAACAATATGTGGACTAAGGTGTATGGACATGTGGACTAAGGTGTAACGACATGTGGACTAAGGTGTAACGACATGTGGACTAAGGTGTAACGACATGTGGACTAAGGTGTCACAACATGTGGACTATGGTGTAACGACATGTGGACTAACGTGTAAGGACATGTGGACTAAGGTGTAACGACATGTGGACTAAGGTGTAAGGACATGTGGACTAGGGTGTAATAACATGTGGACTAAGGTGTCACGACATGTGGACTATGGTGTAACGACATGTGGACTAACGTGTAAGGACATGTGGCCTAAGGTGTAACGACATGTGGACTAACGTGTAAGGACATGTGGACTAAGGTGTAACATGTGGACTAACGTGTAAGGACATGTGGACTAAGGTGTAAGGACATGTGGACTAAGGTGTAACATGTGGACTAAGGTGTCACGACATGTGGACTATGGTGTAACGACATGTGGACTAACGTGTAAGGACATGTGGACTAAGGTGTAACGACATGTGGACTAACGTGTAAGGACATGTGGACTAAGGTGTAACGACATGTGGACTAACGTGTAAGGACATGTGGACTAAGGTGTAACGACATGTGGACTAAGGTGTAACATGTGGACTAACGTGTAACAACATGTGGACTAAGGTGTAACATGTGGACTAACGTGTAAGGACATGTGGACTAAGGTGTAACATGTGGACTAACGTGTAAGGACATGTGGACTAAGGTGTAATGACATGTGGACTAATGTGTAAGGACATGTGGACTAAGGTGTAACATGTGGACTAACGTGTAAGGACATGTGGACTAAGGTGTAACGACATGTGGACTACGATGTAACAACATGTGGACTAATGTGTAACGACATGTGGACTAACGTGTAAGGACATGTGGACTAAGGTGTAATGACATGTGGACTAATGTGTAAGGACATGTGGACTAAGGTGTAACATGTGGACTAACGTGTAAGGACATGTGGACTAAGGTGTAACGACATGTGGACTACGATGTAACGACATGTGGACTACGATGTAACGACATGTGGACTAAAGTGTAACGACATGTGGACTAATGTGTAAGGACATGTGGACTAACGTGTAAGGACATGTGGACTAAGGTGTAAGGACATGTGGACTAAGGTGTAAGGACATGTGGACTAAGGTGTAAGGACATGTGGACTAAGGTGTAACGACATGTGAACTAACGTGTAAGGACATGTGGACTAAGGTGTAAGGACATGTGGACTAAGGTGTAACAACATGTGGACTAAAAGTGTAAGGACATGTGGACTAAGGTGTAAGGACATGTGGACTAAGTTGTAAGGACATGTGGACTAAGGTGTAAGGACATGTGGACTAAGGTGTAAGGACATGTGGACTAACGTGTAAGGACATGTGGAACAGTTATTCTAGAAACAACCCCCTTCATAAGCCGCTCGTCCATCCTTCCAGGTCTGTGTTCCACCAGCAGTGACATTAATCACAGAGTTTCATGTTGCTGACGGCGAGCAGGAAACACACGACTCGCTGCTTAAAGAGAACATGTTTAATAATTGCCCTTTGACAGTTGATGCAAACAAGGAAAGAAATACAATGGTCTGTTTGACTTGAGGCGTGTTTCACCTGCCATACTTCAGATCAGTCACTGGAGAACCGTGAAGCACCTGGGACCCACGAGAGGAAACTACAGACCGCTACCGACCCTCCTCGAGCTGGACTGGGAGTCAGACCACCACAAGACCAGAGTCCACCTGTGTGCAGTCCGGAGGCCTTAAAGAGACAGTAGCGCTGCTTCGTGGAGTCTGGTGTGTTGAAGACTACCGCTTGGTGAAGAGGAGGAAATGTATTCTGACGAGAACATCGCTACTGGCCCTTTAAGAAGCAGGCCCTGGTGAATAAACATGAGGAGGAAGCTGATGAAGAGGAGCAGCGAGGTGAAGGTGAACAGAGCCAACTGGAGCCGGCAGAGGGACGTAAATCAGATCCAGGATCAGCAGACGAGTCAGAAATAAAGAATATGACATTTATACATTATTGAGACAAGTGGACTTTAGAACTGCGCCGTGGTTTCCTTCCACCAGGGGGCGTCGCCTCAGTGCTGGTGACGAATATACAAGGAGACCGGGTCCAGAAGACCCTCTGGACCGCGTCCTCTGGTCCAGACTACGCCGACACCTTGTTGTCCTTCTGCAACGAGAGACACACACGCTGAGGTCAGCGAGACCACCGGAGACCCCGAGACAGACCCCCGAGACGGAGACCACGAGACAGACCCCCGAGACGGAGACGGACCCCCGGACCTCCCCGGGGGTGCCTGCCCACAAGACCCCCAGCCATGTGACCGGTGCTCACCCTGTATGCCGATAGGTCAGCGAACTCGCGGCCGGCCTGGTTGCCCCGGTAACCTCCTCTGAAGCCGCCTCCCTGCGGCGGCCCGAAGGAGCCTCGGCTCGCCGAGCGGCCGCGACCTCTGAAGCCCGCGCCTCCTCGCCCGCGGTAACCTCCTCGACCTCGCCGGAGAGGGAGGCCGAACGTCTCGGCGTTCATCCTCCTCTCCTCCGCCCAGGTCTGCCTCCGCTCCCTGCAGGAGGTGAAGAGGAGGTGAAGGGGTGAAGAGGACGTGAGGAGGTGAAGAGGACATGAAGACCACCAGGACCACTCACCTGGGGAACCCGGAGACTCCAGACTTCTCATTAGCTTTCCTGAGCGACAGAAGACAACAAAGAAGTAAGACACACAGACGGGTATGCAGACAGACGGGCATGCACACAGGCAGACGGGCATGCAGACAGACGGGCATGCAGACAGGCAGACAGGCATGCAGACAGACGGGCATGCACACAGGCAGACGGGCATGCAGACAGACGGGCATGCACACAGGCAGACGGGCATGCAGACAGACGGGCATGCAGACAGGCAGACGGGCATGCAGACAGACGGGCATGCAGACAGGCAGACGGGCATGCAGACAGGCAGACGGGCATGCAGACAGACGGGCATGCAGACAGACGGGCATGCACACAGGCAGACGGGCATGCAGACAGGCAGACGGGCATGCAGACAGACGGGCATGCAGACAGGCAGACGGGCATGCAGACAGACAGGCAGACAGACGGGTATGCAGACAGACAGACAGACGGGCATGCAGACAGACGGGCATGCAGACAGACAGGCAGACAGACAGACGGGTATGCAGACAGACAGGCAGACAGACAGACGGGCATGCAGACAGACAGGCAGACAGACAGACGGGTATGCAGGCAGACAGACAGACGGGCATGCAGACAGACAGGCAGACAGACAGACGGGTATGCAGACAGACGGGCAGACAGACAGACGGGCATGCAGACAGACGGGCATGCAGACAGACGGGCATGCAGACAGACGGGTATGCAGACAGACGGACAGACAGACGGGTACCTTGTGTCGTCACAGGAGATGTTGTCGAAGAAGGACTTGGACTTGTCGTAGTACACCGTGGGGCTCGGCCCGTCGGCCTCCTCCGGTGCCGGGCCCTCGCTGGCCGGGGGGTCCGGTCCGGACTCGGCCGGCTCCTCTCCGTTCAGCGTCTTCTCATCTGAGACCAGAGGACACGCAGGATCACACGGGGACTCGCCGACAAATGAAGGTCCAGGACAATGATCAATAATGTGCATCAGGGACCGAGCCGTGGGTTCGATGCCCCGCCCCTTCATTCCGGTACCTTTCAGCTTCAGCTTGCTCTGGAACTCCCGGTCGATGTCCTCCTTGTTGAACTGGGCATTGGCGCTCTCAAAGTCAAAGTCCTTCTCAAACTTCATGGGTCCGTCTCGGCGGACGTTGAAGCGTCCTCGGCCGCGGTGACCGCCCCCCCGACCGCGCCGGTTAGCCGGAGCTCCGGCAGACACTACAGAGCAGAGGAAACATTAAAGGGCAGAACCAAAGCTCACGTCTAGTCCACCATGAGGTCCCTGCTCCCTGAAACAACCACGAGTAACCACTAGGTCACCAGGAGGAACCACTAGGTCACCAGGAGGAACCACTAGGTCACCAAGAGGAACCACTAGGTCACCAGGAGGAACCACTAGGTCACCAGGAGGAACCACTAGGTCACCAAGAGGAACCACTAGGTCACCAAGAGGAACCACTAGGTCACCAGGAGGAACCACTAGGTCACCAAGAGGAACCACTAGGTCACCAAGAGGAACCACTAGGTCACCACGAGGAACCACTAGGTCACCACGAGGAACCACTAGGTCACCAAGAGGAACCACTAGGTCACCAAGAGGAACCACTAGGTCACCAAGACGAACCACTAGGTCACCACGAGGAACCACTAGGTCACCAGGAGGAACCACTAGGTCACCAGGAGGAACCACTAGGTCACCAAAAGGAACCACTAGGTCACCAAAAGGAACCACTAGGTCACCAAGAGGAACCACTAGGTCACCAAGAGGAACCACTAGGTCACCAGGAGGAACCACTAGGTCACCAAGAGGAACCACTAGGTCACCAGGAGGAACCACTAGGTCACCAAGAGGAACCACTAGGTCACCAGGAGGAACCACTAGGTCACCAGGAGGAACCACTAGGTCACCAGGAGGAACCACTAGGTCACCAAGAGGAACCACTAGGTCACCAGGAGGAACCACTAGGTCACCACGAGGAACCACTAGGTCACCAAGAGGAACCACTAGGTCACCACGAGGAACCACTAGGTCACCAAGAGGAACCACTAGGTCACCACGAGGAACCACTAGGTCACCACGAGGAACCACTAGGTCACCAAGAGGAACCACTAGGTCACCAAGAGGAACCACTAGGTCACCACGAGGAACCACTAGGTCACCAGGAGGAACCACTAGGTCACCACGAGGAACCACTAGGTCACCACGAGGAACCACTAGGTCACCACGAGGAACCACTAGGTCACCAGGAGGAACCACTAGGTCACCAGGAGGAACCACTAGGTCACCAAGAGGAACCACTAGGTCACCAAGAGGAACCACTAGGTCACCAGGAGGAACCACTAGGTCACCACGAGGAACCACTAGGTCACCACGAGGAACCACTAGGTCACCACGAGGAACCACTAGGTCACCAAGAGGAACCACTAGGTCACCAAGAGGAACCACTAGGTCACCAAGAGGAACCACTAGGTCACCAAGAGGAACCACTAGGTCACCAAGAGGAACCACTAGGTCACCAGGAGGAACCACTAGGTCACCAGGAGGAACCACTAGGTCACCAGGAGGAACCACTAGGTCACCAAGAGGAACCACTAGGTCACCAGGAGGAACCACTAGGTCACCAAGAGGAACCACTAGGTCACCAAGAGGAACCACTAGGTCACCACGAGGAACCACTAGGTCACCAGGAGGAACCACTAGGTCACCAAGAGGAACCACTAGGTCACCAAGAGGAACCACTAGGTCACCAGGAGGAACCACTAGGTCACCAAGAGGAACCACTAGGTCACCAGGAGGAACCACTAGGTCACCAGGAGGAACCACTAGGTCACCAAGAGGAACCACTAGGTCACCAGGAGGAACCACTAGGTCACCAGGAGGAACCACTAGGTCACCAGGAGGAACCACTAGGTCACCAGGAGGAACCACTAGGTCACCAAGAGGAACCACTAGGTCACCAAGAGGAACCACTAGGTCACCAGGAGGAACCACTAGGTCACCAGGAGGAACCACTAGGTCACCAGGAGGAACCACTAGGTCACCACGAGGAACCACTAGGTCACCAGGAGGAACCACTAGGTCACCTGGGTGGCTGAAGACCGGGTGGGCGAGTCCTGCAGAGGGAGTCCTGTCTGCGGTGATGTGCGAGGACGAGATGGTCCGGGGGGCGGACCAGGCGTGGCTGCTGCGCCCCGCCCTGACCGGCTCCCCCCTCGTGTCAACGCCGTCCTGGTGCTGGACCTTCTGACCGCCGGCAATGGGCGCCGTGCGGCCGTGGGCGGGGCTCCTGCGCCCCAGGCCGGGGGCCGGGGCAGTGGGGGCGGTGCTCGGGGCAGTCTGGACCACCTGCTCCAGGGCGGGGCTCTTCCTTAGAGGGTCCAGGCTGGGGCTGCTGCGTCCTGGATGGGGAACCAGAGCCTTGCTAGTGGTCTCATTGTTCACACACACAGCGCTTTGACTCCGCCCCTCATGCAGACCAGACCCTGAACCCTGCGCAGAACTCACCAACACCAACGGGTCCAAACTGAGGCGACACCAGGGGGCTGGTGCTGAACTGGTTGTAGGCCGGAACCGGAGCCCGGTTGAAGAGTCCGTAGGAGCCGGCGGACTGGAAGGGTGTGGGGGGGGCGGCTGAGGACGAGGAGCTGGAGCTCATGGAGGACTGAGGGGGCAAAGGTCAGCGTCACACCGTGAAGACACCAGACTCTGCTCCGTTGGGGGCGGAGCCTTTGTGGGCGGAGCCTACCTGCACGATGGCCGGGTCCTGGGGGTGCGAGCAGGGCGGCTTGGGGGGCTCGCACACCGTCAGGTCCTTGATGTCGCTGCCTCTGAAGATGATGTACTCGAAGGTGTCGTCTCGGGGGGGAATGGGCCGGTCGGTGGGCCGGTCCTCGGTGCCGAAGGAGCGCACTGCGGGCCGGAACGCACGCCATTATTAAACTGATACGCTCTCCCCCATGAGTACTAGTGTCCCCATGAGTACTAGTGTCCCTCCATGAGTACTAGTGTCCCCATGAGTACTAGTGTCCCTCCATGAGTACTAGTGTCCCTCCATGAGTACTATAGTGTCCCCATGAGTACTAGTGTCCCCATGAGTACTAGTGTCCCTCCATGAGTACTAGTGTCCCCATGAGTACTAGTGTCCCTCCATGAGTACTAGTGTCCCCATGAGTACTATAGTGTCCCCATGAGTACTAGTGTCCCCATGAGTACTATAGTGTCCCCATGAGTACTATAGTGTCCCCATGAGTACTAGTGTCCCCATGAGTACTAGTGTCCCCATGAGTGCCTAGTGTCCCCATGGTGCTAGTGTCCCATGAGTACTAGTGTCCTCGATGAGTACTATAGTGTCCCCATGAGTACTATAGTGTCCCCATGAGTACTAGTGTCCTCATGAGTACTAGTGTCCCCATGAGTACTAGTGTCCTCATGAGTACTAGTGTCCCTCCATGAGTACTACTGTCCCCATGAGTACTATAGTGTCCCCATGAGTACTAGTGTCCCCATGAGTACTATAGTGTCCCCATGAGTACTATAGTGTCCCCATGAGTACTAGTGTCCCCATGAGTACTATAGTGTCCCCATGAGTACTAGTGTCCCCATGAGTACTAGTGTCCCCATGAGTACTAGTGTCCTCATGAGTACTATAGTGTCCCCATGAGTACTATAGTGTCCCCATGAGTACTAGTGTCCCCATGAGTACTAGTGTCCTCATGAGTACTAGTGTCCCCCCATGAGTACTATAGTGTCCCCATGAGTACTATAGTGTCCCCATGAGTACTAGTGTCCCCCATGAGTACTAGTGTCCCCATGAGTACTAGTGTCCCCATGAGTACTATAGTGTCCCCATGAGTACTAGTGTCCCCATGAGTACTATAGTGTCCCCATGAGTACTAGTGTCCCCATGAGTACTAGTGTCCCCATGAGTACTAGTGTCCCCATGAGTACTATAGTGTCCCCATGAGTACTAGTGTCCCCATGAGTACTATAGTGTCCCCATGAGTACTAGTGTCCACATGAGTACTAGTGTCCCCATGAGTACTAGTGTCCCCATGAGTACTAGTGTCCCCATGAGTACTATAGTGTCCCCATGAGTACTATAGTGTCCCCATGAGTACTATAGTGTCCCCATGAGTACTAGTGTCCCCATGAGTACTAGTGTCCCCATGAGTACTATAGTGTCCCTCCATGAGTACTATAGTGTCCCCATGAGTACTATAGTGTCCCTCCATGAGTACTAGTGTCCCCATGAGTACTAGTGTCCCCATGAGTACTAGTGTCCCCATGAGTACTATAGTGTCCCCATGAGTACTATAGTGTCCCTCCATGAGTACTATAGTGTCCCCATGAGTACTATAGTGTCCCTCCATGAGTACTAGTGTCCCCATGAGTACTATAGTGTCCCCATGAGTACTATAGTGTCCCTCCATGAGTACTATAGTGTCCACATGAGTACTAGTGTCCCCATGAGTACTAGTGTCCCCATGAGTACTAGTGTCCCCATGAGTACTATAGTGTCCCTCCATGAGTACTAGTGTCCCCATGAGTACTAGTGTCCCCATGAGTACTATAGTGTCCCTCCATGAGTACTAGTGTCCCCATGAGTACTAGTGTCCCCATGAGTACTAGTGTCCCCATGAGTACTATAGTGTCCCTCCATGAGTACTAGTGTCCCCATGAGTACTAGTGTCCTCCATGAGTACTAGTGTCCCTCCATGAGTACTATAGTGTCCCCATGAGTACTAGTGTCCCTCCATGAGTACTATAGTGTCCCCATGAGTACTAGTGTCCCTCCATGAGTACTAGTGTCCCTCCATGAGTACTAGTGTCCCCATGAGTACTATAGTGTCCCTCCATGAGTACTAGTGACCTCCATGAGTACTATAGTGTCCCCATGAGTACTATAGTGTCCCCATGAGTACTATAGTGTCCCCATGAGTACTATAGTGTCCCCATGAGTACTATAGTGTCCCCATGAGTACTATAGTGTCCCCATGAGTACTAGTGTCCCCATGAGTACTAGTGTCCCTCCATGAGTACTAGTGTCCCCCCATGAGTACTATAGTCCCCATGAGTACTATAGTGTCCCTCCATGAGTACTAGTGTCCCCATGAGTACTAGTGTCCCCATGTCCCCCCACCCAGGTACTCCACCTTTCGCCAGCGCCACGGTGGAGTTCTCCGTGTCGATGGTGTACAGGATTCCTTCATAGCGGATCTCGGCTTTGGAGATCAGGCTGATCTTGCTGCCCAGGTACGGGGTCCCGCCACTCATGGTGTCCGCTGCGGGGTCGGGGGTCCGTACGGGGCGCAGGGTGGACCTCCAGTCCGGGATGTCGGCTACAGCGGGTTCTACGAGCAGTTTTTCCGGGTTGAGCTTTTCTTTTCACCGTCAACGCGACAACAACATGGCTTCCTCATCCTCCATCGGGTGGCTGTGCGCGGGGGCTAACGGGAACTCCGTTATATCGCGAGATCTGGAGATGTAGATATGTGCGGCATAGAAGAGGCAACGGCGAGTCTTAAATAGACGTGTATTAGTAGTACATTATGTACATTAACTCAGTACATGAGGTATATAGACGTGTATTAGAACATCATGAGGTATATAGACGTGCATTAGAACATCATGAGGTATATAGACGTGCATTAGTACATTAACTAAGTACATGAGGTATATAGACGTGGATTAGAACATCATGAGGTATATAGACGTGCATTAGAACATCATGAGGTATATAGACGTGCATTAGTACATTAACTAAGTACATGAGGTATATAGACGTGGATTAGTACATTATGTACATTATGAAGTACTTAGTATATAAGTATATTAATTAGTACATTAGTGTGCTAATGAAGTCAGTGAAAGTTTAAATGTGTATTTTCTAATAAAAAACTCCCAACACTTCAGTAAATAACAACATATAATAACAACATGTCTCGGTCACGTGTTTTAACAGATGGCAGGTATTGATTTTATTTAAATAAACTCACTGGGAATATACATATATTTTATGAAAAAATCCTTCTTTTAGGCAATGTTTCGATGATTCTGTTCATTCCAACTCAGCAAGGGGACGATTAGTGTGTCAAAGCTGTCGATCGGTGATCGGTTTACCTGAGGGACGCGCGTGCGCACAGCGAAAGTCTATCTGTCCTATTTCTCTGCTCGGAAACAGCTCGGCTCCTCCGCGCATGCGCACATCCTAAAACCCGATTTGCACAACGGTCCAGCATCAAAGATGGCGGGAGCCTCCGACCCGCTGGAGGACATGCTCTTCACCGAGGTGGACGAGAAGGCGGTCAGCGACCTGGTGGGTTCCCTGGAGTCGCAGCTCGGAGACCGGAAAGCTTCCGCCGCTCCGTTTCCCGCCGGTAACCGGGACGGAACGCCGTCGGCCGCCGGGCAGCTCTCCGGGAAAGCGCGCGACCGAGCGGGGTCTCCGGAGCCGCAACAAGGGCACCCCGGAGCGGGTTTACACCCGGAACCCAGAGCGGGCGAGCCGCTCTCTGGAAGAGTCTTCCCGTCCTCCGGGTCCGCGGTCCCCGCCGGAGCCGTTCCCCCGACAGCCGGAGCCCCCCCCGCCACTAACTCCCCGGTACCGGGACCCGTAACTTTGCCCACCCGGTCCTCTGCAGCCAGCTTCCACCGGGCTCCGGGTCCGAGTCCCGGCACCGAGGCGGTCCGGACCGGTTCTCCCGGACTACAAAGCTTGAACGGCGGCGCCGGAGCCGTAAAGTTGGTGAACTCTGTACCTGCACCGGGGACCGGCACGGTGATCAGCACCGGGGGCTCCGCGGCGGCGCCTCCCGCCGTCCACCTGCAGAGACACCCCGGTACGGTGGCCCAGAACGGACTTGACCCCAAGGGGGGCCCCTCCACCCCCCAGCTGGGGAACCACAGCACCAAGGTGCTGGTGCCGAGCCAGCCCCAAGGCACCCCGAACCCCCCGGGGCCCGCGGCGGCCCACACCGGGACCGGTACGGCTGCTGTGACCCTGAAGCCGGCGGTGAACGGAGTGGGTCAGGGGGCCGTGATGAGGCCCCCGGGGGCCCCCCTGGTGGCTGCGGCCCTCCAGCAGCAGAGAGCCGGACTCGTGGCCAGCCTACCCAGAGCGGCGGCTCCTCAGCCGGCACTGGCCGCCCGGCCCCAGCAGCAGACCACCATCCAGCTGCCCCCCGGGTTCTCCATGCCGCCAGGTGAGCACCTGGTGGAGAGAGAGAGACACCTGGTTTACACACACACAGAGAGAGAGAGAGAGAGAGACACCTGGTTTACACACACACAGAGACACACAGAGAGAGAGAGAGAGAGAGACCTGGTTTACACACACACAGAGAGAGAGAGAGAGAGAGAGACACCTGGTTTACACACACACAGAGAGAGAGAGAGAGAGAGAGAGACCTGGTTTACACACACACACACAGAGAGAGAGAGAGAGAGAGAGAGAGAGAGACCTGGTTTACACACACACACAGAGAGAGAGAGAGAGAGAGACCTGGTTTACAGAGGGAGAGAGAGACACCTGGTTTACACACACACACACACACACACACACACTCACCCACACACACAGAGAGAGAGAGAGAGAGA
>NC_079393.1:490147-517675 GCF_029220125.1 Pseudoliparis swirei | reverse complement strand
CTCCCCTCTCTCTGTGTGTGTGTGTGTAAACCAGGTGTCTCTCTCTCTCTCCCTCTCCGTAAACCAGGTCTCTCTGTGTGTGTGTAAACCCAGGTGTCTCTCCTCTCTCCCTCCCAAACCAGGCCCTCTCTCTCCATCTCGTGTGTGTGTGTGTAAACCAGGTGTCTCTCTCTCTCTGTGTGTGTGTGTGTAAACCAGGTGTCTCTCTCTCTCTCCCTCTCCGTAAACCAGGTCTCTCTCTCTCTGTGTGTGTGTGTAAACCAGGTGTCTCTCTCTCTCTCCCTCTCCGTAAACCAGGTCTCTCTCTCTCTCTCTGTGTGTGTGTGTGTAAACCAGGTGTCTCTCTCTCCCTCTGTAAACCAGGTCTCTCTCTCTCTCTCCCTCTCCGTAAACCAGGTCTCTCTCTCTCTCTGTGTGTGTGTGTGTAAACCAGGTGTCTCTCTCCTCTGTAAACTAGGTCTCTCTCTCTCTCCCTCCAGAACCAGGTCTCTCTCTGTGTGTGTGTAAACCAGGTGTCTCTCTCTCCCTCTCCGTAAACCAGGTCTCTCTCTCTCTCTCTGTGTGTGTGTGTGTAAACCAGGTGTCTCTCTCTCCCTCTGTAAACCAGGTCTCTCTCTCTCTCTCTGTGTGTGTGTAAACCAGGTGTCTCTCTCTGTGTGTAAACCAGGTGTCTCTCTCTCCCTCTGTAAACCAGGTCTCTCTCTCTCTCTCTGTGTGTGTGTGTGTGTGTAAACCAGGTGTCTCTCTCTCCCTCTGTAAACCAGGTCTCTCTCTCTCTCTCTCTCTCTCTCTCTCTCTCTCTCTCTCTCTCTCTCTCTCTCTCTCTCTCTCTCTCTCTCTCTCTCTCTCTCTCTCTCTCTCTCTCTCTCTCTCTCTCTCTCTCTCTCTCTCTCTCTCTCTCTGAGGGAGCTGTCACCAACGAGCGTGGTGGAGGCAAATGTTTGGTAATCTTTCTCAAACTTTTCACATTTTGTCTTTCATATTTCACTGTGTGATTGAGTTGTTGTGTTTCTAGTGTCTGATTGTTGGTTTATTTTGGGGTTTATTGGTGTTTTGTGGAGATAACCGTGTTTCTGGTGTGAGATGGCGCCCTCTGAGACGCTGCCTCCGGTTCTTGGCGTCCGGATCGAGTCCACCCAAGTACCCCGGTAGAGGAGGTTCTCCTGGCGGGAGATGTTGTCGGACACGAGAACATCTCCGACTTCCAGGTTGAACCGAGGGCTGCTGGTGTTTTTACGGAGGAGCGGTGTGTGTCCGCGCTGATATGCAGCGCGCCACGCTGAGCGCGTGGTACCTGCAGGTGTCCCCGCTGACGTGCCCACCACCCGGTCACCGTGTCCGGGGTCCCATTGCTCATACTCCACTCCGTGTTGGAGCGCGAGCTGCAGAGCTTCAGGAAGCTCGCGAGCGGCTCAATAACGATCGGGTCTGGGGTGCAGACACCCTAAACTAAACATAAAGTCCTTCCGGAGGCAGGTGTTAATGTTTCTGAACTGTCCGTCCCAGACGCTGGAGATCTCCTTCAGAGGAAGACAAGGCTCAGCACTACATGCTGTATGCTAGCACGGGTAGCATGAAGTGCTTTAGGTGTGGGGGACTGGGGCACAAGCGCCGACAGCTGTCCTCATGAGCCGGAGGAACCCCAAACCGCGCGGACGCACCAAGGAGAAGCGGGCCGCCTGGGCTCCGGAGCGGCGGCGAGGCCCCGGTGGGCGGGGCTGTGAGGCTCCGCCACTGGGGCGGAGGAGGGGCGGAGCGACAGTCAGGCCGGGAGCAGAGTGCTGATTCAGCTGAAGGAAATATTAACGAGGAGATTTCAGCTGTCTAGAATACAACAGGAGAGGGAACAGGTGGAGGATTTACTGACAGGAGCAGAGGAAGTGAGGAAGGAAAGTGAGAAACGGAAGGAAAAAGGTGGAGGAAGTAATTGACAGGAGCAAAGGAAGGAGGAAAGGGACCAACAAAAAGGAAAAAAGGTGAAGGTAGCACTGAGAGGAGAGGAGGAAGAGGCTGCAGGCAGCAGCAACGGGCCGACAGCTGAACCTCACCAGAGCCAGGCTGGCCCGAGGAGAGAGAGGAGGAGGAGAGGAGAGGCCTGTGGTGGGAGGAGGAGATGGAGGAGAGTGGAGGCCTGTGGTGGAGGAGGAGATGGAGGAGAGGGAGGCCTGTGTGGTGGAGGAGGAGATGGAGGAGAGGAGAGGCCTGTGTGGTGGAGGGTGTGTGGAGGAGGAGGAGGAGGAGAGAAGGAGAGCCTGTGTGGTGGTGGAGGAGGAATGGAGGAGAGAGAGGCCTGTGTGGTGGAGGAGGAGATGGAGGAGAGAGGCCTGTGGGAGGAGATGGAGAGAGAGGCCTGTGTGGTGGAGGAGGAGATGGAGGAGAGTGAGGCCTGTGGTGGAGGAGGAGATGGAGGAGTGATGGCCATGTGGTGGAGGAGGAGATGGAGGAGAGAGGAGAGGCCTGTGTGGTGGAGGAGGAGATGGAAGGAGAGGCCTGTGGTGGAGGAGGAGATGGAGGAGAGGAGAGGCCTGTGGTGGAGATGAGAGTGGGAGGAGATGGAGGAGAGAGGAGAGGCCTGTGCTGTGTGGTGGAGGAGGAGATGGAGGAGAGTGGAGAGGCCTGTGTGGTGGAGGAGGAGATGGAGGAGAGTGGGGAGGCCTGTGTGGTGGAGGAGGAGGTGGAGGAGAGGCCTGTGGGGTGGAGGAGGAGATGGAGGAGAGTGGGGAGGCCTGTGTGGTGGAGGAGGAGGTGGAGGAGAGAGGAGAGGCCTGTGGGGTGGAGGAGGAGATGGAGGAGAGTGGGGAGGCCTGTGTGGTGGAGGAGGAGATGGAGGAGAGAGGAGAGGCCTGTGGTGGAGGAGGAGGAGGAGGAGAGAGAGGCCTGTGGGGGAGGAGGAGAAGGCCTGTGTGGTGGAGGAGGTGGAGGACCAGACAGACTCTGCTCCACCGGTCCCAGGCTTACGTTGGAGATCTACAAGCTGGAGGACATAATAGCTTTCTGGATGAGAACTTTGGGCAATCGGTAGATGTTCTAGAGCATTTTCCAGATGCACACAAATTCATGAAAAGTGTCTTATCAATACAGAAGAAGGTTGGTGTGGAGACTTTAGATGAGAAGAAGCGCCACTGCCTTAAAAAATACATGACTGCTATCAGAAGCAGTTGAAGGAAGAAAGGCTCCAAAAGAGGAGAACCAAGGAAGCGGTCATGAATGTGCTGCACTTGGAGTTTTTTTCTGATACTGTTGATTTTCTACTTCACGCTTCCTCTTCACGCTTCGTGCACAAGGTGAGGGTTGGGTCTTTGGGCATCGGCTTCAACGGGAACAAAGAACAACTCGGTTCATCTTCACGAGAACAAGCTGTGGTCAGGGAGGTTCCTGCAAGTTGGGGACATGGTGGCTCCTCCTTCCTCCTCCTCCAGTCTGGAGAGGTCCGCTCTCGGACCAAACAAATGGTTTGCTTCCTGATGGTGAGATGACGACTGACCCGGTGGAAGTGAGACGCAGGTCGTGAGCTTCTGCGGCGCCATCTTCAGGAATGAGAGCTTGATTAGCTGCTTGGAGACCCTCAGCTGGGCCCTGAGGAGAGAGCGGCACCCTGAGGAGCGACCGCTGCTGGCGGTCAGAGGCTGCTGATGGAGCTCCTGGACGGGAGGAGCTGACCGCTGCTGGGGTCAGAGGCTGCTGATGGAGCTCCTGACGGAGGAGCTGACCGCTGCTGGGGGTCAGAGGGCTGCTGATGGAGCTCCTGGACGGGAGGAGCTGACCGCTGCTGGGGTCAGAGGGCTGCTGATGGAGCCCTGGACGGGAGGCTGACCGCTGGGGGTCGAGAGGGTCAAGGAAGGAGCCCTGGACGGGAGGAGCTGACCGCTGCTGGGGTCAGAGGGCTGCTGATGGAGCTCCTGACGGGAGGAGCTGACCGCTGCTGGGGTCAGAGGGCTGCTGATGGAGCTCCTGGACGGGAGGAGCTGACCGCTGCTGGGGTCAGAGGGCTGCTGATGGAGCTCCTGACGGGAGGAGCTGACCGCTGCTGGGGTCAGAGGGCTGCTGATGGAGCTCCTGGACGGGAGGAGCTGACCGCTGCTGGGGGTCAGAGGGCTGCTGATGGAGCTCCTGGACGGGAGGAGCTGACCGCTGCTGGGGTCGAGGCTGCTGATGGAGCTCCTGGACGGGAGGAGCTGACCGCTGCTGGGGGTCAGGTGACTGCTGCTGGGGGTCAGAGGGCTGCTGATGGAGCTCCTGGACGGGAGGAGCTGACCGCTGCTGGGGGTCAGAGGGCCGCTGATGGAGCCCCTGGACTGGACGTGCCTGCAGATTTCTGTGAGCACTTCCGGAGGTGTTTGGGAGCCGACCTGTGGGAGGAGCTGCGGGGCGTTCAGGGACAGGCCCGCTGCCCACGACATGTCGACAGGCAGCTCTGCTCCCCAAACAAGGGGCCTGAACACTGCGGGCGGTGGGCTGGTCAGACAGACAGACACTTCTGTGCAGGCTGCTCGCCAACCGTCTGAAGAAGCTTCTAGAGACGATCATCCACAGAGACAGATCCATCATGGACAACTGGTTTCTCATGAGAGATTTATTAATTATTTGTAAACTGTATGATATTGATGTGTGCGTAATATCATTCGATCAAGAAAAGGCCTTTAATCGTGTTGATCAGGGTTTTCCTTTTTTTCCACTTTAAGGGCTTTTGGTTTTGGTGAAGGGTTTGATCTTCAGGGAGCTTCCTGCCTGGTGGAGGTGGGGGGGGGGGCTGAGCTGTCCAGTCCAGAGAGGCATCAGACATGTCTCTGTCACAGACTGACGTTAGTGAACGTGTGGGCGCTAAAGGACGTCCTGTGTTGAGTCAGAGGAGACGCTCTGTTGATGAACTTATGACTTGTTTCTTTACTAATGTTTTCTTGGTTTTGTTTGTTTGTATTTGGATGATTTAGTTTTGTACGTTTTTTTGGATGAACAATGTAACTAAAGCCTGAATGAAAAATAAAGACACCTAGACAATCTCTCTCTCTCTCTCTCTCTCTCTCTCTCTCTCTCTCTCTCTCTGTGTGTGTGTGTAAACCAGGTGTCTCTCTCTCTCTCTCTGTGTGTGTGTAAACCAGGTCTCTCTCTCTCTCTCTCTCTCTGTGTGTGTAAACCAGGTGTCTCTCTCTCTCTCTCTCTCTCTCTCTCTCTCTCTCTCTCTCTCTCTGTGTGTGTAAACCAGGTCTCTCTCTCTCTCTCTCTGTGTGTGTGTGTGTAAACCAGGTCTCTCTCTCTCTCTGTGTGTGTGTGTGTGTGTGTGTGTGTGTGTGTGTGTAAACCAGGTCTCTCTCTCTCTCTCTCTGTGTGTGTAAACCAGGTCTCTCTCTCTCTCTCTCTCTCTCTCTCTCTCTCTGTCTCTCTCTCAGGTCTCTCTCTCTCTCTGTGTGTGTAAACCAGGTCTCTCTCTCTCTGTCTCTCTCTCTCTCTGTGTGTGTAAACCAGGTCTCTCTCTCTCTCTCTCTCTCTCTCTCTCTCTCTCTGTGTGTGTAAACCAGGTCTCTCTCTCTCTGTGTGTGTGTGTAAGTGTGGTGTGTCTCTCTCTCTCTGTGTGTGTAAACCAGGTCTCTCTCTCTCTCTCTGTGTGTAAACCAGGTCTCTCTCTCTCTCTCTCTCTCTCTCTGTGTGTGTAAACCAGGTCTCTCTCTCTCTGTAAACCAGGTCTCTCTCTCTCTCTGTGTGTGTGTGTGTGTGTGTGTGTGTGTGTGTGTGTGTGTGTGTAAACCAGGTGTCTCTCTCTCCCTCTGTAAACCAGGTCTCTCTCTCTCTCTGTGTGTGTGTGTGTGTGTGTGTGTGTGTGTGTGTGTAAACCAGGTGTCTCTCTCTCTGTAAACCAGGTCTCTCTCTCTCTCTGTGTGTGTGTGTGTGTGTGTGTGTGTGTGTGTGTGTGTGTGTGTGTGTGTGTGTGTGTGTGTGTGTAAACCAGGTGTCTCTCTCTCTCTCTCTCTCTGTGTGTGTGTGTGTGTAAACCAGGTCTCTCTCTGTGTGTGTAAACCAGGTGTCTCTCTCTCTCTCCACCAGGTGCCCACCGGGCGGCAGGGAGAACCGGGGGGGCAGCTGGATGGTGGTCTGCTGCTGGGGCCGGGCGGCCAGGGCCGGCTGAGGAGCCGCCGCCTGGGTAGGCTGGCCACGAGTCCGCTCTGCTGCTGAGGGCCGCAGTTACCAGGGGCCCCGGGGCCTCATCACGGCCCCCTGACCCACTCCGTTCACCGCCGGCTTCAGGGTCACAGCAGCCGTACTGTCCCGTGTGGCCGCGCGGGCCCCGGGGTTCGGGGTGCCTTGGGGCTGGCTCGGCACCAGCACCTTGGTGCTGTGGTTCCCCAGCTGGGGGGTGGAGGGGCCCCCCTTGGGGTCAAGTCCGTTCTGGGCCACCGTACCGGGGTGTCTCTGCAGGTGGACGGCGGAGGCGCCGCCGCGGAGCCCCCGGTGCTGATCACCGTGCCGGTCCCCGGTGCAGGTACAGAGTTCACCAACTTTACGGCTCCGGCGCCGCCGTTCAAGCTTTGTAGTCCGGGAGAACCGGTCCGGACCGCCTCGGTGCCGGGACTCGGACCCGGAGCCCGGTGGAAGCTGGCTGCAGAGGACCGGTGGGCAAGTTACGTCCCGGTACCGGGAGTTAGTGGCGGGGGGGGCTCCGGCTGTCGGGGGAACGGCTCCGGCGGGGACCGCGGACCCGAAGGACGGGAAGACTCTCCCAGAGAGCGGCTCGCCCGCACTGGGTTCCGGGTGTAAACCCGCTCCGGGGTGCCCTTGTTGCGGCTCCGGAGACCCTGCCTGGTCGCGCGCTTTCCCGGAGAGCTGCCCGGCGGCCGACGGCGTTCCGTCCCGGTTACCGGCGGAAACGGAGCGGCGGAAGCTCTGGTCTCCGAGCTGCGACCCAGGAACCCACCAGGTCGCTGACCGCCTTCTCGTCCACCTCGGTGAAGAGCATGTCCTCCAGCGGGTCGGAGGCTCCCGCCATCTTTGATGCTGGACCGTTGTGCAAATCGGGTTTTAGGATGTGCGCATGCGCGGAGGAGCCGAGCTGTTTCCGAGCAGAGAAATAGGACAGATAGACTTTCGCTGTGCGCACGCGCGTCCCTCAGGTAAACCGATCACCGATCGACAGCTTTGACACACTAATCGTCCCCTTGCTGAGTTGGAATGAACAGAATCATCGAAACATTGCCTAAAAGAAGGATTTTTTTCATAAAATATATGTATATTCCCAGTGAGTTTATTTAAATAAAATCAATACCTGCCATCTGTTAAAACACGTGACCGAGACATGTTGTTATTATATGTTGTTATTTACTGAAGTGTTGGGAGTTTTTTATTAGAAAATACACATTTAAACTTTCACTGACTTCATTAGCACACTAATGTACTAATTAATATACTTATATACTAAGTACTTCATAATGTACATAATGTACTAATCCACGTCTATATACCTCATGTACTTAGTTAATCTACTAATGCACCTCCATATACCCCACGATGTTCTAATGCACGTCTATATACCCTCATGATGTTCTAATACACGTCTATATACCCTCATGTACTGAGTTAATGTACATAATGTACTACTAATACACGTCTATTTAAGACTCGCCGTTGCCTCTTCTATGCCGCACATATCTACATCTCCAGATCTCGCGATATAACGGAGTTCCCGTTAGCCCCCGCGCACAGCCACCCGATGGAGGATGAGGAAGCTTATGTTGTTGTCGCGTTGACAGTGAAAGAAAAGCTCAACCCGGAAAAACTGCTCGTAGAACCCGCTGTAGCTGACATCCCGACCGAGGTCCACCCTGCGCCCCGTACGGACCCCCGACCCCGCAGCGGACACCATGAGTGGCGGGACCCCGTACCTGGGCAGCAAGATCAGCCTGATCTCCAAAGCCGAGATCCGCTATGAAGGAATCCTGTACACCATCGACACGGAGAACTCCACCGTGGCGCTGGCGAAAGGTGGAGTACCTGGGTGGGGGGACATGGGGACACTAGTACTCATGGGGACACTAGTACTCATGGGGACACTAGTACTCATGGGGACACTAGTACTCATGGAGGGACACTATAGTACTCATGGGGACACTATAGTACTCATGGGGACACTATAGTACTCATGGGGACACTAGTACTCATGGGGACACTAGTACTCATGGAGGGACACTATAGTACTCATGGGGACACTATAGTACTCATGTGGACACTAGTACTCATGGGGACACTATAGTACTCATGGAGGGACACTATAGTACTCATGGGGACACTATAGTACTCATGGAGGTCACTAGTACTCATGGGGACACTAGTACTCATGGGGACACTATAGTACTCATGGAGGTCACTAGTACTCATGGAGGGACACTATAGTACTCATGGAGGTCACTAGTACTCATGTGGACACTAGTACTCATGGAGGGACACTATAGTACTCATGGGGACACTATAGTACTCATGGAGGTCACTAGTACTCATGGGGACACTAGTACTCATGGGGACACTATAGTACTCATGGAGGTCACTAGTACTCATGGAGGGACACTATAGTACTCATGGAGGTCACTAGTACTCATGTGGACACTAGTACTCATGGGGACACTAGTACTCATGGGGACACTAGTACTCATGGGGACACTAGTACTCATGGGGACACTATAGTACTCATGGAGGTCACTAGTACTCATGGAGGGACACTATAGTACCAGGCGGTCACTAGGTCACTTACCATTGCTGGGGACACTAGTACTCATGGGGACACTAGTACTCATGGAGGTCACTAGTACTCATGTGGACACTAGTACTCATGGAGGGACACTATAGTACTCATGGGGACACTATAGTACTCATGGAGGTCACTAGTACTCATGGGGACACTAGTACTCATGGGGACACTAGTACTCATGGGGACACTAGTACTCATGGGGACACTATAGTACTCATGGGGACACTATAGTACTCATGGGGACACTATAGTACTCATGGAGGTCACTAGTACTCATGTGGACACTAGTACTCATGGAGGGACACTATAGTACTCATGGGGACACTATAGTACTCATGGGGACACTATAGTACCATGGGGACACTAGTACTCATGGGGACACTAGTACTCATGGGGACACTAGTACTCATGGGGACACTAGTACTCATGGAGGGACACTATAGTACCATGGGGACACTAGTACTCATGGGGACACTAGTACTCATGGGGACACTAGTACTCATGGGGACACTATAGTACTCATGGAGGTCACTAGTACTCATGGGGACACTAGTACTCATGGGGACACTAGTACTCATGGGGACACTAGTACTCATGGGGACACTAGTACTCATGGGGACACTAGTACTCATGGAGGTCACTAGTACTCATGTGGACACTAGTACTCATGGAGGGACACTAGCACTCATGGGGACACTAGGGCACTCATGGGGACACCAGCACTCATGGGGACACTAGTACTCATGGGGGACACTATAGTACCCATGTGGGGACACTAGTACTCATGGGGACACTAGTACTCATGGGGACACTAGTACCATGGAGGGACACTAGTACCATGGGGACACCTGAGTACTCATGGGGACACTAGCACCATGGGGACACTAGTACTCATGGGGACACTAGTACTCATGGGGACACTAGTACTCATGGGGACACTATAGTACTCATGGGGACACTAGTACTCATGGGGACACTAGTACTCATGGGGACACTAGTACTCATGGGGACACTAGTACTCATGGAGACACTAGTACTCATGGAGACACTAGTACTCATGGAGACACTAGTACTCATGGAGGGACACTAGTACTCATGGGGACACTATAGTACTCATGGGGACACTATAGTACTCATGGGGACACTAGCACTATGGGGACTGTGTACTCATGGGGACACTAGTACTCATGGGGACACTAGTACTCATGGAGACACTAGTACTCATGGAGACACTAGTACTCATGGAGACACTAGTACTCATGGAGGGACACTAGTACTCATGGAGGGACACTAGTACTCATGGGGACACTATAGTACTCATGGAGGGACACTAGTACTCATGGGGACACTATAGTACCATGGAGACACTAGTACTCATGGGGACACTAGTACTCATGGGGACACTATAGTACTCATGGAGGTCACTAGTACTCATGGGGACACTAGTACTCATGGGGACACTAGTACTCATGGGGACACTAGTACTCATGGGGACACTAGTACTCATGGGGACACTATAGTACTCATGGGGACACTAGTACTCATGGAGGGACACTAGTACTCATGGGGACACTAGTACTCATGGGGACACTAGTACTCATGGGGGAGAGCGTATCAGTTTAATAATGGCGTGCGTTCCGGCCCGCAGTGCGCTCCTTCGGCACCGAGGACCGGCCCACCGACCGGCCCATTCCCCCCCGAGACGACACCTTCGAGTACATCATCTTCAGAGGCAGCGACATCAAGGACCTGACGGTGTGCGAGCCCCCCAAGCCGCCCTGCTCGCACCCCCAGGACCCGCCATCAGGCAGGTAGGCTCCGCCCAAAAGGCTCCGCCCCCAACGGAGCAGAGTCTGGTGTCTTCACGGTGTGACGCTGACCTTTGCCCC
This sequence comes from Pseudoliparis swirei, assembly GCF_029220125.1. Lineage (NCBI taxonomy): Eukaryota > Metazoa > Chordata > Actinopteri > Perciformes > Liparidae > Pseudoliparis > Pseudoliparis swirei. The sequence continues at coordinate 507,055 of NC_079393.1, read as the reverse complement.
CTCAGTCCTCCATGAGCTCCAGCTCCTCGTCCTCAGCCGCCCCCACACCCTTCCAGTCCGCCCGGCTCTACGGACTCTTCAACCGGGCTCGGTTCCGCCTACAACCAGTTCAGCACCAGCCCCTGGTGTCGCCTCAGTTTGGACCCGCTGGTGTTGGTGAGTTCTGCGGGGTTCAGGGTCTGGTCTGCATGAGGGGCGGAGTCAAAGCTCTGTGTGTGTGAACAATGAGACCACTAGCAAGGCTCTGGTTCCCCATCCAGGACGCAGCAGCCCCAGCCTGGACCCTCTAAGGAAGAGCCCGCCCTGGAGCAGGTGGTCCAGACTGCCCCAGCACCGCCCCACTGCCCCGGCCCCGGCCTGGGGCGAGGAGCCCCCCGGCCCACGGCGCCCATTGCCGGCGGTCAGAAGGTCCAGCACCAGGACGGCGTTGACACGAGGGGGGAGCCGGTCAGGGCGGGGCGCAGCAGCCACGCCTGGTCCGCCCCCCGGACCATCTCGTCCTCGCACATCACCGCAGACAGGACTCCCTCTGCAGGACTCGCCCACCCGATTTTCAGCCACCCAGGTGACCTAGTGGTTCCTCGTGGTGACCTAGTGGTTCCTCGTGGTGACCTAGTGGTTCCTCTTGGTGACCTAGTGGTTCCTCCTGGTGACCTAGTGGTTCCTCCTGGTGACCTAGTGGTTCCTCTTGGTGACCTAGTGGTTCCTCTTGGTGACCTAGTGGTTCCTCCTGGTGACCTAGTGGTTCCTCCTGGTGACCTAGTGGTTCCTCCTGGTGACCTAGTGGTTCCTCCTGGTGACCTAGTGGTTCCTCCCAGACCTAGGTTCCTCTTGGTGACCTAGTGGTTCCTCCTGGTGACCTAGTGGTTCCTCTTGGTGACCTAGTGGTTCCTCTTGGTGACCTAGTGGTTCCTCCTGGTGACCTAGTGGTTCCTCCTGGTGACCTAGTGGTTCCTCCTGGTGACCTAGTGGTTCCTCTGGTGACCTAGTGGTTCCTCCTGGTGACCTAGTGGTTCCTCCTGGTGACCTAGTGGTTCCTCTTGGTGACCTAGTGGTTCCTCCTGGTAACCTAGTGGTTCCTCTTGGTGACCTAGTGGTTCCTCTTGGTGACCTAGTGGTTCCTCCTGGTGACCTAGTGGTTCCTCGTGGTGACCTAGTGGTTCCTCGTGGTGACCTAGTGGTTCCTCTTGGTGACCTAGTGGTTCCTCTTGGTGACCTAGTGGTTCCTCCTGGTGACCTAGTGGTTCCTCTTGGTGACCTAGTGGTTCCTCTTGGTGACCTAGTGGTTCCTCCTGGTGACCTAGTGGTTCCTCCTGGTGACCTAGTGGTTCCTCTTGGTGACCTAGTGGTTCCTCTTGGTGACCTAGTGGTTCCTCTTGGTGACCTAGTGGTTCCTCGTGGTGACCTAGTGGTTCCTCGTGGTGACCTAGTGGTTCCTCCTGGTGACCTAGTGGTTCCTCTTGGTGACCTAGTGGTTCCTCTTGGTGACCTAGTGGTTCCTCCTGGTGACCTAGTGGTTCCTCCTGGTGACCTAGTGGTTCCTCGTGGTGACCTAGTGGTTCCTCCTGGTGACCTAGTGGTTCCTCGTGGTGACCTAGTGGTTCCTCTTGGTGACCTAGTGGTTCCTCTTGGTGACCTAGTGGTTCCTCTTGGTGACCTAGTGGTTCCTCGTGGTGACCTAGTGGTTCCTCTTGGTGACCTAGTGGTTCCTCGTGGTGACCTAGTGGTTCCTCGTGGTGACCTAGTGGTTCCTCTTGGTGACCTAGTGGTTCCTCGTGGTGACCTAGTGGTTCCTCTTGGTGACCTAGTGGTTCCTCGTGGTGACCTAGTGGTTCCTCTTGGTGACCTAGTGGTTCCTCTTGGTGACCTAGTGGTTCCTCTTGGTGACCTAGTGGTTCCTCTTGGTGACCTAGTGGTTCCTCGTGGTGACCTAGTGGTTCCTCGTGGTGACCTAGTGGTTCCTCTTGGTGACCTAGTGGTTCCTCCTGGTGACCTAGTGGTTCCTCCTGGTGACCTAGTGGTTCCTCTTGGTGACCTAGTGGTTCGTCCTGGTGACCTAGTGGTTCCTCCTGGTGACCTAGTGGTTCCTCCTGGTGACCTAGTGGTTCGTCTTGGTGACCTAGTGGTTCCTCTTGGTGACCTAGTGGTTTCTCGTGGTGACCTAGTGGTTCCTCGTGGTGACCTAGTGGTTCCTCTTGGTGACCTAGTGGTTCCTCCTGGTGACCTAGTGGTTCCTCTTGGTGACCTAGTGGTTCCTCTTGGTGACCTAGTGGTTCCTCTTGGTGACCTAGTGGTTCCTCCTGGTGACCTAGTGGTTCCTCCTGGTGACCTAGTGGTTCCTCTTGGTGACCTAGTGGTTCCTCCTGGTGACCTAGTGGTTACTCGTGGTTGTTTCAGGGAGCAGGGACCTCATGGTGGACTAGACGTGAGCTTTGGTTCTGCCTTAATGTTTCCTCTGCTCTGTAGTGTCTGCCGAGCTCGCCAACCGCGGTCGGGGCGGTCACCACCGAGGACGCTTCAACGTCCGCCGAGACGGACCCATGAAGTTTGAGAAGGACTTTGACTTTGAGAGCGCAATGCCCAGTTCAACAAGGAGGACATCGACCGAGTTCCAGAGCAAGCTGAAGCTGAAAGGCACCGGAATGAAGGGCGGGCATCGAACCCACGGCTCGGTCCCTGATGCACATTATTGATCATTGTCCTGACCTTCATTTGTCGGCGAGTCCCGTGTGATCCTAAGTGGTCCTCTGGTCCAGATGAGAAGACGCTGAACGGAGAGGAGCCGGCCGAGTCCGGACTGACCCCGCCAGCGAGGGCCCGGCACCGGAGGAGGCCGACGGCCGAGCCCCACGGTGTACTACGACAAGTCCAAGTCCTTCGACAACATCTCCTGTGACGACACAAGGTACCCGCCTGTTCGTCCGTCTGTCTGCATGCCCGTCTGTCTGCATGCCCGCTCGTCTGTTCGCCCGTCTGTCTGCATACCCGCTCGTCTGCATGCCCGTCTGTCTGCATGCCCGCCTGTCTGCATACCCGTCTGTCTGCATGCCCGCCTGTCTGTTCGCCCGCCTGTCTGTCTGCCCGCCTGTCTGCATACCCGCCTCGTCTGTCTGCCCGCCTGTCTGCATGCCCGTCTGTCTGTCTGCCTGTCTGCCTGCATGCCCGCCTGTCTGTTCGCCCGTCTGTCTGCATGCCCGTCTGTCTGCTCCGCCGCCTGTTCGCATACCCGCTCGTCTGTCTGTCTGTCTGCATACCCGCCTGTCTGCCTGTCTGTCTGCCTGTCTGCATGCCCGTTCGCCTCGTCTGCATGCCCGCCTGTCTGCATGCCCGCCTGTCTGCATGCCCGCCTGCCTGTGTGCATGCTCGTCTGTCTGCATGCCCGCCTGCATGCCCGCCTGCCTGTTCGCATGGTTTGTCTGCATGCCCGCCTGTCTGCATGCCCGTCTGCCTGTGTGCATGCCCGCCTGTCTGCATGCCTGTCTGCCTGTGTGCATGCCCGTCTGTCTGCATGCCTGTTCGCCTGTCTGCATGCCCGCCTGTCTGCATGCCCGCCTGCCTGTGTGCATGCCCGCCTGTCTGCATACCCGCCTGTGTGTCTTACTTTGTTGTCTTCTGTCGCCAGGAAAGCTAATGAGAAGTCTGGAGTCTCCGGGTTCCCCAGGTGAGTGGTCCTGGTGGTCTTCATGTCCTCTTCACCTCCTCACGCCCTCTTCACCCCTTCACCTCCTCTTCACCTCCTGCAGGGAGCGGAGGCAGACCTGGGCGGAGGAGAGGAGGATGAACGCGAGACGCCCGCCTCCCTCTCCGGCGAGGTCGAGGAGGTTACCGCGGCGAGGAGGCGCGGGCTTCAGAGGTCGCGGCCGCCGGGCGAGCCGAGGTTTCGGCCGCCGAGGGAGGCGGCTTCAGAGGAGGTTACTGGGCACCAGGCCGGCGCGAGTTCGCTGACCTATCGGCATACAGGGTGAGCACCAGTCACATGGCTGGGGTCTTAGGGCAGGCACCCCGGGAGGTCCGGGGTCCGCCTCCGCCTCGGGGTCTGTCTCGTGGTCTCCGCCTCGGGGTCTGTCTCGGGTCTCCGTGGTCTCGCTTGACCTCAGCGTGTGTCTCTCGTTGCAGAAGGACAACAAGGTGTCGGCGTAGTCTGGACCAGAGGACGCGGTCCAGAGGGTCTTCTGGACCCGGTCTCCTTGTATATTCGTCACCAGCACTGAGGCGACGCCCCCTGGTGGAAGGAAACCACGGCGCAGTTCTAAAGTCCACTTGTCTCAATAATGTATAAATGTCATATTCTTTATTTCTGACTCGTCTGCTGATCCTGGATCTGATTTACGTCCCTCTGCCGGCTCCAGTTGGCTCTGTTCACCTTCACCTCGCTGCTCCTCTTCATCAGCTTCCTCCTCATGTTTATTCACCAGGGCCTGCTTCTTAAAGGGCCAGTAGCGATGTTCTCGTCAGAATACATTTCCTCCTCTTCACCAAGCGGTAGTCTTCAACACACCAGACTCCACGAAGCAGCGCTACTGTCTCTTTAAGGCCTCCGGACTGCACACAGGTGGACTCTGGTCTTGTGGTGGTCTGACTCCCAGTCCAGCTCGAGGAGGGTCGGTAGCGGTCTGTAGTTTCCTCTCGTGGGTCCCAGGTGCTTCACGGTTCTCCAGTGACTGATCTGAAGTATGGCAGGTGAAACACGCCTCAAGTCAAACAGACCATTGTATTTCTTTCCTTGTTTGCATCAACTGTCAAAGGGCAATTATTAAACATGTTCTCTTTAAGCAGCGAGTCGTGTGTTTCCTGCTCGCCGTCAGCAACATGAAACTCTCTGTGATTAATGTCACTGCTGGTGGAACACAGACCTGGAAGGATGGACGAGCGGCTTATGAAGGGGGTTGTTTCTAGAATAACTGTTCCACATGTCCTTACACCTTAGTCCACATGTCCTTACACCTTAGTCCACATGTCCTTACACCTTAGTCCACATGTCCTTACACCTTAGTCCACATGTCCTTACACTTTTAGTCCACATGTTGTTACACCTTAGTCCACATGTCCTTACACCTTAGTCCACATGTCCTTACACGTTAGTTCACATGTCGTTACACCTTAGTCCACATGTCCTTACACCTTAGTCCACATGTCCTTACACCTTAGTCCACATGTCCTTACACCTTAGTCCACATGTCCTTACACCTTAGTCCACATGTCGTTACACCTTAGTCCACATGTCCTTACACGTTAGTCCACATGTTACACCTTAGTCCACATGTTGTTACACGTTAGTCCACATGTCCTTACACGTTAGTCCACATGTTACACCTTAGTCCACATGTCGTTACACCTTAGTCCACATGTCCTTACACGTTAGTCCACATGTCGTTACACCTTAGTCCACATGTCCTTACACGTTAGTCCACATGTCGTTACACCATAGTCCACATGTCCTCACACGTTAGTCCACATGTCGTTACACCATAGTCCATATGTCGTGACACCTTAGTCCACATGTTACACCTAGTCCACATGTCTCACACCTTAGTCCACATGTCCTTACACGTTAGTCCACATGTTACACCTTAGTCCACATGTCCTTACACGTTAGTCCACATGTCGTTACACCTTAAGCCACATGTCCTTACACGTTAGTCCACATGTCGTTACACCATAGTCCACATGTCGTGACACCTTAGTCCACATGTTGTTACACCCTAGTCCACATGTCCTTACACCTTAGTCCACATGTCGTTACACCTTAGTCCACATGTCCTTACACGTTAGTCCACATGTCGTTACACCATAGTCCACATGTTGTGACACTTTAGTCCACATGTTGTTACACCTTAGTCCACATGTCGTTACACCTTAGTCCACATGTCCATACACCTTAGTCCACATATTGTTACACCTTAGTCCACATGTCGTTACACCGTAGTCCACATGTCGTTACACCTTAGTCCAGACGTTGTTGCACCCTAGTCCACATGTCCTTACACCTTAGTCCACATGTCGTTACACTTTAGTCCAGATGTCGTTACACCTTAGTCCAGATTATTATATTTTTTTGTGGTCCGAGAAGAGGGAAATTGCCTGTTTCCAGTCGTTATGCTAAGCTAGCTGCCCCCCCCCCCCCTTCTAGAATAAATGTTGTGGCAGCTGTAGCTCAGGGGGTTGTCCTGCAACCCCAAGGTTGTCTGTTCGATCCCCGCTCTCCCCATTAGTTGCAAGTCGAAGTGTCCTTGAGCAAGGCACTGAACCCCCAGTTGCTTCCCGGGCGCATCACTGCAGCCCACTGCTCCTTAATAACTAAGGATGGGTTAAATGCAGAGAACTAATTTCCCCTTGGGGATTAATAAAGTATATATCTTATCTTAAATAAAATAATTGCACTAAAGTGTTTTCAAAAGTTGAGTGTTAGTGGCACTGATCTCCCTCCATACTCATACCGCCTCATGGTGTATCTCCCATAACAGCCACAGGTCCGTATGAGTGGCACTGATCTCCCTCCATACTGGCGGAGATCAGCCCAGAGGGGCGGGGCCACGCCTCATTGGTGCAGGCGGGTCTAGCCCCGCCCTCCGTCCTGTCAGTGTGCAGCTGCACGTCTCCTCACCACACAGACCCAGTCCACCACCTCCGAGGGAGAACCAGCAGCAGAACCAGCAGAACCAGCAGAACCAGCAGCATGGCGCTCACCAGCGACCCGAACTACAAGAAGCTGGATCAGTGGTTCAAAGCGAACCGGGGGAGCCTCAACATGAGGAACCTGTTCGAGTCCGACCCGGACCGCTTCAACACGTTCAGGTGGGACAGGAGGCTGGGGGGTGATGATGAAGGTGATGAAGGTCCTCTCAGTAAATCAGGGTTAGGTTAGCCCACAACTTTACATCGAGTCTGGCTTGTTCCATATAAACGGCTCAGATTGAGTTACAAGGTCATCGTTTCATTCCGGAAGTCCTCCGCTGAAGCTTCCGGTCGTGTCCTGACGACCACACCAGCCTCGACAGGTCAGCTAGCGCGTATTAGCCGCCATGCTATCAGCCTGACGTCTCTCTGTCTGAACTTCCGGGTGGTTAATCAACTCGCGGTGACGTCATGTTGGTTTGTGTTTATGTGATAAACGATGATCCGGGTCACTGAGTCCGTCACGTGGCCACCGGACGTGAGAGGGGGCTGTGTCCGATGATTGACACAATCAGCCGTTCTGCAACGTGTGTGTGTGTGTGTGTGTGTGTGTGTGTGTGTGTGTGTGTGTGTGTGTGTGTGTGTGTGTGTGTGTGTGTGTGTGTGTGTGTGTGTGTGTGTGTGTGTGTGTGTGTGTGCAGCATCACTCTCCAGACAGATGATGGAGAGATCCTGCTCGACTACTCCAAGAATCTCATCAACCAGGAAGTGATGTCCATGCTGGTCGCCATGGTAACGTACCTTCATATTTGGTAGTAACTGGTTTCCAGCAGGAAGCTTTCACCACTGTGTGTGACGTTGTGTAACTGTGTGTGTGTGTGTGAGACATTGTGTAACTGTGTGTGTGTGAGAGACATTGTGTAACTGTGTGTGTGACATTGTGTAACTGTGTGTGTGTGAGAGACATTGTGTGTAACTGTGTGTGAGACATTGTGTGACATTGTGTAACTGTGTGTGAGACAGTGTGTAACTGTGTGTGTGTGTGAGAGACATTATGTGTAACTGTGTGTGTGACATTGTGTAACTGTGTGTGTGAGACAGTGTGTAACTGTGTGTGTGTGTGTGAGAGACATTGTGTGTAACTGTGTGTGACATTGTGTGTGTGTGTGAGACATTGTGTAACTGTGTGTGACATTGTGTAACTGTGTGTGAGACATTGTGTAACTGTGTCTGTGACATTGTGTAACTGTGTGTGTGTGTGTGAGACAGTGTGTAACTGTGTGTGTGTGTGACAGTGTGTAACTGTGTGTGTGTGATAGGTTTTTTCCTCTCTATATCATGTAAAATATTCACGGTCAAGGAGGTGAGAAATGAATCACAGACAACGTAGTATCTTTGAAAGCTTTGATCAAAGGGGAAGCTCAGACGCACGTGCTTCGAGCACGACGACCTCCAAAGCATTCCGCCGAGCACCCCTTTGGTCCAGCCTTTTATTGAAAGCTTTACACACACACACACAACACCAGATGGACAAGTGGAACTGAGGACATGTTGACATATTCCTTCCGTCTGGTTTATTATCACTTGCTTATCCGACTCCCCAGACACATAACACCACCTTCGGGTGGGAACGCGGAGTTCGGGAAGCTCCTCTGATTGTTTAGTTTAAGATATGGTAAGCAATAACATAACATAACTTTATATCTCTGTCAGTTCCCTCCTGTTTATGCTATTGCTTATTATTTAAACTTGGTCAATAAGGGCACTCATTTGATTTGTCTAATTTCTAAGCAGCATGTGATTTACGTATTTGGGTTAAGCAGTCCAAGCAGAATCATGATTATTCTTTTTCTTACACATAATTTGTTAGTAACACCACACCAATCTCTTTGGGAATTAAACTTTTAGTCAGCAGCTTCACATCAATAATTGTCCGCTCCTTGTGAGGAGTTTTACACAATTATGTCATCCAAGCATAAACCAAAAGTTTACATTATATTTTCTTAAACGGGAGCATTGACAGGTCTTCCCATGTCATCATACATATGAATATACGCTGTCGCTTCAATGGGCTCCATCCGTGAGGTGAGTCCAGACACCGATGTTAGGGTATTGATTGCTCTGATTGTTATCACCGAATAGACGGGATCACACAACTCAGGACACAGATGACGGTCAACAATCCCACCTAACATCGCCCCTGCTTTTATAAGGACTTGCCTCCATGAGCCGTTAAACAGCCACTCATACCAGCTTTCATATGGCCTGGCTTTGTGGTCGGCCGCCATTGCTCGCTGCAACTGATATAGGCGGCCGAAAAGGCCGGGTCATGTTCTGGGAGTGGACATCATCAGTAATATACGTACAGCAGGATGTGTTCAGAAGGACACATGTTCCTCCTGTGGCTGCGGTAAGTAAATCAAGGGCCATTCGATTCTGCATCACCATGGACTGTGTTGCATGTGTGTCCATTCTTTCTCTTGTGACAGCAGCGGGTTGGTACCAGCTGCGTCCCTTCTTCCTCGGGACCTCTGGAAACCCTCTTTGCGGCGCCCTGTAACAGAAAACACAACCAGAACGCGCTTATCGCCATGGCCATGGCCGCTAAGACTCCGATAATGCAGGGTCCACATTTCTCTGCACTTAACTCTGAGTCTGAGGGTCTTCTTTCCGCTCCTTCTCCCTTGCTCCTCTCGCTTGAGTTCCTCGACCTCTCGCCCATCACCCGAGCCGACACCTAAGAGCAGGGATCGTTGGTTTCTTCACTGACGCTGAGATGGCTGTCTTTAAGCGGACAGCCCTTTGAAGTCAGTCTTCCTCTGCTCGTGGTCGCCCGGGATCAGGGCACTGGTCCGGGATTTCTGTAGGAACAGTTTGCAATGGGAAAGATGTATCCAAGTGGTCCTCTCGGCTATCTTTACAGCGGTTGCAGTCGCCAGAAGGACTTGGAATGGTCCCTCCCAGCGAGCGCCGCTCCACGCCTTTTTCTTGATGACGGATGAAGACCCAGTCGCCGACCTGTACAGACATAATGGGGAGACAGGTGAATCTGGCAAGACATTTGCTTCCTGACTCCTCTCCCATCATGGTCTTCTTCATGTACTCCACTATTGTTTCTTTCTCACCCACTTGCTCTAAATCTGGGTGAGTTAGTGGTAGGCGGTAGGGTCGTCTATGAATGATTTCAAATGGTGTAAGGCCCGCTTGGGTCGGAACGATATGCATGTATGTTTTCACAATGTCTATGCACTCCAGCCAAGGTTTTCCTGTTTCAGTCATGCATTTCTTCAGTTTGCTTTTTATGGTGCCGTTGGTTCGCTTCTACCAATCCGCACTCTGTGGGTGGTATGCACAATGATTTTTAGTTCAATGTCCATAATGACGCTAGTTTTGTTACTACCGCGTTTACAAAGTGTGAGCCATTGTCACTGTAAATGCGTCTTGGAATGCCATGAGTGGGCAGAATGTATTTGCATATGGCTTTCACCACTGCTTCAGCATCTGCTTTCGTTGTTGGTGCAATTTCTACCCATTTGGAAAATGCATCCACCATTACTAAACAGTATTTGTAATGACCGCATGCGTGAGTTCGATGAAATCCATGTGCATTACCTGAATGGGTATTCAGGAGCGGAACCTGCCTCGCTCGGCTAAGGTTTCCTTGAGGTTGTGCTTGATGCATGTTACATGCTTTACAAAAAGTTTTAAGTAGTTTTGGATATTTATTGTATAGAAGTATTGTTCTATCATAGATACCATCCTCCTGTTGAGACATGGCATCGCTTATGACTCAAAATAGCCACGGCCTTAAATAGACTTCTTGGTAGGATCGGTTTCCCTTCTATACAAAGCATCTTGTTTTCCTCCGTGGCCCCCCTTGTTTCCCATGTGGCCTTTTCTTGTGTTGTTGCATTCGCTAGGCCTCTCGTAGGATCTCAATGTCTATTGGACTTGACGGTGTTGTTCGTACTGCGTGTACCTGTGGTGTTTTAGCCGCTCGTTTTGCTTCTTCATCAGCTTTAGCATTGCCTTTTGTTATTTCATCTATGCCTGTCTGATGTGCTCGGCATTTTACTACAGCTAATTCTTTAGGTAAAGTTATAGCTGCTAGTAAACCCGTTAACAAAAGTGCATGAACCACTGGACGCCCAGTAGATGTCACCATTCCCCTTTTTTCCCACATTTTAGCAAATATGAACAATGTTGAGTGTGCATATTGGCTGTCGGTGTAAATAGTCAGTTTTAGGCCTGACCCTGCTTTGCTGCTTCAGTCAGCGCAACTAATTCTGCTGCTTGGGCGGAGTATGTGGAGGAAGGGCCTGCACTTTATTACTTCCTCCCTGACTCACTACCGCATACCCAACTTGGTTTTTTCCACATGGATCCTTCTGGGCTGACCCATCCATACCACACCTCTTCGGTAGTGCGATATCCTTCAGGTCAACTCTCGGCAACGTGATAGTATCAGCAATCTCACACAGTCATGTGGTGTGCCATCTGTTGGGAACAAACGATGCTGATTAATGGTGATACATCTTTGGATGATTATGTGACCTTGGCCTAGTAACACCGCTGTGTAATGCAATTGTCTCGCTGGTGACAGGAATGTTAGTTTTGCTTGCAGCAATAAGGCACTCACTGCATGAGTAACCATCAATATGGTGGGATGAAACAAAATGATATCTGCCGTTTGTTCCACGGCCATTGCAGCTGCTGCAATGGATTGGACATATTCCGGCATGGCTGAGCAACTGTATCCAAGCGTTTCGAATGAAACGCAACAGGTCTCATTTTACCTCCAGCTGGTTGCAGCAAAACTGATGTCATAAAGCCTCTTTTGCAGTCCACTGCCAAAGTGAACTCCTTATTATAGTTAGGTGAGCTAGAACTGTGCTACCGTAAAGTAGTTGTTTTGTTTTGTCAAAAGCTTCATTAGCTTCACAGGTCCATGTTAGTCTGTCGCTTAGAGTTTAGTGGCTTGTCATACACTAATGTTAACAGGGCGCAGTTTCTTTAGCATACTCTGGTATGAACGCACGGCAATAATTACACAGCCCAAGAAAAGACAACATTTGTTTCTTTTGTTTCTGGTTTCGGGGCATTTAATATTGCTTTCTTTCTGTCATTAGTAACGCTGTTTTCCTTCTCCACTGATTGCATGGCCTAAATAAGTTACTTCTGCTTTTGCTGCCTGTAACTTGTCCTTGTTGACCTTGCACCCTATTTTCCTAAAATGGAGAAGTAGCGCTCTGTCCTGTTCACATGCTTCGAGATATGGAGGCCAACAAAATGTCGCCCACATATGTGATTATCTGGCTATCATTAGGCAGATTTGCTGCTGACACGACTTTTTGAATTTCCGCTGAGAATATTGCGGGACTTTCAGCATATCCCTGAGGTAATCGTGTGTAGGTGTACCTCTTTCCTTCATATGTGAATGCAAACCAATATTGACTGTCTTCGTGTACAGGAATAGAAAGGAAGGCGCTGCTTAAATCTACCACTGAAAACAATTTTTGTCTGCTTCTATCTGGTTCAGAATGGTATGTGGATCAGGGACCACTGGAGCTCTGATGATTACAGCAGCATTCACAGGTCTGAGATCCTGTATCATTCGCCAGTCTTTACCATTCGCCTTTTTCACTGGAAAGATAGCTGTATTACAGGGAGAGCTTGGACATTCTTTCAAAACTCCTGCTTTAGTAATTCCTGGATTACGGGAGCATGCCCTTTTGCATCGGGTTTTAATTGATACTGTCTAACACATGGTCTGAAATCACTTTTTGGTGTCAACACAACTGGCTCGGCTGTTGTTATTAAACCCACATCGGCTGGTCCTTTAGTCCACAAAGTGGATGGTATGTTCTGGAGGAATTTTGGCATTGATTCCTCCAGTGTCATTACATTATCTCATGTGTCGTCTATTTTTGTTCTCTTATCTTTGGTTCAGCTCGTACAGTGATTTTGAGGTGTACTTGAAACCCAGTGGAACCGCTGGTTTCATTGCATGTCATCAGATGACGGAGTGGGATGCCAATCGGTTACCATGGTTGCGCGTTTAGCTCGGGGCCCCATATCTTTCCATTCGGAGTTTTTGGCTTTTTTAATGGAAACATGAGGAACGCAGTTTTGGACCTGGAACAATGGTCTGTCTGTGTTTTCCAATTCACATTGTAGCCACACATTTCCCGGAATGTCCTTCAGTAGATAGGAGGCCATAATCTTTACAAGGTCATGGGCCAAAAACGCCTGTACGTACTGTAGATCATTTTCTCCCTCCACCCTCATAGTTAAATGCAATTTCTGTCTGTGATCGGTATGAGGGCTGTTTGTTTCTCCGAATCGGTTTTTAAGCCATGTGTCTACGTCTTTGTTTACCTCGTAGGAGAAGTATATGGTCTCACTCATCTGGGCATTGTACACTCCCTCGGAGTCTTCGTCTGACAATGCTTTTGCGACCATTCCTCCTCGCACCGGAGTCACGATATTTTAGGACAACATGGCGTCTCTTCCTAATAGTGGTACTGGACATTGAGGATCACTATGACAGGAATTTTACAGTTTCGTCCGTCTCGGGTCTGTCATACTTATGTTTTTGTCACCTTGTGACGAGCTATTTTACCATTGGCACATTTTATCATAATGGTCTCTTCGTAAATGTAGTGTCCGGGGCACTTGGGTCAGTACCGTTTACATGCTCCAGTGTCACATAAAACTCCACTGTTTTCCCGTTACACTCAGTCTTTCTGTACGGTTTTGTTGTTTATGCGCTTAACATACCCCGTGCACCACAAAAGTCTAACGTTACTTCATCTTTTGTTTGTTAGTCTCCTCGTAGTCAGTCTCGTTCTCTACGAGGGTGCTGGGGCTGCTCTGTGGTTGTCATTGGGGACGCTTCCACCCCACTTAGGGTTGGGGCATTCACGTGACCAATGTCCAACCTCCAGGCCCAACATTCTTCCTCATTTCGCCCTCTACCCTCCTCGAGTCTGTCCACGGCCTCTTCCTCGGCCTCCCGGTACCCTCCCTTGTGGTTTCCTCCCTGGTATGCAGTCAGTCCAAAATCCCCTCTCGAACGTAGACCTCTGGTCCTTTGTTCATTTTCAGTTTAATGAGGTTTTCTGCGTGACGGCATTTGACATAATTGTGTCCATGTTAGCTGTTTCAAGTGACGCAGTGTTTTCTAATCCAGTGCTCTATAGGTTTCTGGATACCACGGAGGATGCCGTGTTTCAATGATTGTTGGTAGGTGTTCCTCCCATCCTCGTGAGGGATCCCACTGCTTGCCCTGTGTTCCTCTTCAGAACGTGAATTGGAACTCGGAGACTGACTCTCCAGGTCCCTGTTTACATGCAGCTAATCTGCTGTGGGATGCTGATTGTTGGAACAGTGGGCGAGCTCTTGTCATAACGGCCTCTACCTGGTCTCTGTAACGCCCGACCATTGGACGTTCAATGGGTGGACAAAGGTGCTCCTTCGTCCACTATTCCTGTATAATCCCCTGCATTTCACCCATCGTAGTACGAACATTTTCTGCATAACTTTCTCCATCTCCTTGCCGTTCAATTTGTAGGATTCGGCCAGCATGAACAAATCTACTACGAACTGATCAAAGTTTTTCTGTGGTGGAGTAACTCCTTCACATGCATTGGTACATTCGGCCTCCATCCATGGTCGAACACATACGCGGGTGTTTCCGCATCATGTGGATTAGAGACTTGTAACATTGGAAATGCGTTTGCTTTCTTGGTATGTCGGTGGACGGTTACGTAGGCGTGTGGAAATCGGTGGGGGCTTTGGGTCCTGGAGCTCTTTTAATTTTGGATATAACGGTGTGGTGACGCGGTCGTATGCTGGAGGTGATACGTCCTCACCGTCATCCGCTCGCTCTGTGGCTCCTCTCCGGAGCTGGACGCTGTTGCTACGGGGTGTTGGTGAACTGCTTTACGTTGGTCTCGTCCAACTCGGTTTTTGTGTACAGGGCTTGTGAACTATTTTTCTCGTGATTTCTACGGGCCTTAATTTTTTCTTTTTCGTGAGCTTGTGCCCTCTCTTTTGCTGCTCGGAACCACTGTTCTGCTTGTTTTAGTTCGTGATGTTTTGATTCGCTGAGTCTAGGTATTTTGTTTTCTATGGCGATGGTTTTTAGAGTCTTACAGATTGTTTCTATCTCAAAAACATTTAGTTCGCCGGAAAAGCCGTATTTTGTTGTCCATTTTCTCAGATATTTCACACTATCTGAGTCCTGTTTGAACATAAACAATGCGTCGCCTGAAAATTCGCCTTCAGGCTTTCCGTGAGAATTACCCATTGTTTATGGTGTGATCGTATAGTATTAGTACATTTCCTCGTTTCCTTACCCAAACTTGCCAATCTGTGGTTGTCTAATTGAACAGGTCGGGCGACGCTGATTCAATAGAGTCACAGCATTCATTCACAAACAAATACAAACAAACAAAGCTAAACAAACACATATAACCTCCCACGAAATATGTATTAGTTCACAACACTTATTTTTCCGACGCGTAGTCAACCTTTATTTCTCGCAAAAAGGGCAAAACCTTATTTTTTCCGACACGTAGTCAACCTTTATTTCTCGCAAAAAGGGCAAAACCTTATTTTTTCCGACACGTAGTCAACCTTTATTTCTACTAAAGGCAAAACTGCGCCGTACGTAGTCAACCTTTGTTTCCTGTGAAAAATGGCCTGTTTTTACGGCTGCGTAATCAACCTTTATTTTTCGCAAAAGGGCAAAACCATACGTGCTTTGTCTGGGTCAGTCTCCTCGGTCTTCGATCCGCCGATCCCGTCAATCCACGACTGGATCTCCTCTCTGCAGAAATTATTATCCACTGCTGAGCGGTCTCTTAATCCGATGATCAGTCGGGCCTTGCACAGGTGTCAGTGGCTCCGCAGGAAAAGAAAAATCCAGCCCGATGGGTATGTTGGGATCCGGGTCACGACCAAGTTATGATAGGTTTTCCTCTCTATATCATGTAAAATATTCACGGTCAAGGAGGTGAGAAATGAATCACAGACAACGTAGTATCTTTGAAAGCTTTGATCAAAGGGGAAGCTCAGGCCTTGCGTGCTTCGAGCACGACGACCTCCAAGACATTCCGCCGAGCACCCCTTTGGTCCAGCCTTTTATTGAAAGCTTTACACACACACACACACAACACCAGATGGATAAGTGGAACTGAGGACATGTTGACATATTCCTTCCGTCTGGTTTATTATCACTTCCTTATCCGACTCCCCAGACACATAACACCACCTTCGGGTGGGAACGCGGAGTTCGGGAAGCTCCTCTGATTGTTTAGTTTAAGATATGGTAAGCAATAACATAACATAACTTTATATCTCTGTCAGTGTGTGAGAGACATTGTGTGACTGTGTGTGTGTGACAGTGTGTAACTGTGTGTGAGAGACATTGTGTGTGAGACAGTGTGTAACTGTGTGTAACTGTGTGTGAGACAGTGTGTAACTGTGTGTGTGAGAGTCATTGTGTGTGAGACAGTGTGTAACTGTGTGTGTGACAGTGTGTAACTGTGTGTGTGAGAGACATTGTGTGTGTGACAGTGTGTAACTGTGTGTGTGAGACAGTGTGTAACTGTGTGTGTGAGACAGTGTGTAACTGTGTGTGAGACAGTGTGTAACTGTGTGTGTGTGTGTGACAGTGTGTAACTGTGTGTGAGACATGTGTGAGACGTGTGTAACTGTGTGTGTGTGTGAGAGACATTGTGTGTGAGACAGTGTGTAACTGTGTGTGAGACAGTGTGTAACTGTGTGTGTGAGACAGTGTGTAACTGTGTGTGTGTGTGTGACAGTGTGTAACTGTGTGTGTGTGTGTGTGACAGTGTGTAACTGTGTGTGTGTGAGAGACATTGTGTGTGAGACAGTGTGTAACTGTGTGTGAGACAGTGTGTAACTGTGTGTGTGAGACAGTGTGTGTGTGAGAGACATTGTGTGTGTGACAGAGCATGTAACTGCTGTGTACTGTGACATTGTGTAACTGCGTGTGTGAGTCAGTGTGTAACTGTGTGTGTGTGAGACAGTGTGTGTGTCAGTGTGTGAGACAGTGTGTAACTGTGTGTGTGTGTGACAGTGTGTAACTGTGTGTGTGAGTGATACAGTGTGTAACTGTGTGTGTGTGTGAGACATTGTGTAACTGTGACAGTGTAATTGTGTAACTGTGGTGTGCCTGACAGTGTGTAACTGTGTGTGTGAGAGACATTGTGTGAGACAGTGTGTAACTGTGTGTGTGTGAGAGACATTGTGTAACTGTGTCTG
>NC_079393.1:430736-489147 GCF_029220125.1 Pseudoliparis swirei | reverse complement strand
TATCGTCTTGTTTACAGAGTCCAAACTCAATAGTGAAGAAATAACACTGAGAATATAAAGAAATACATATCAGAGAATATAATAAATATATCAGAGAATATAATAAATATATATCAGAGAATATAATTAATATATCAGAGAATATAATAAATATATATCAGAGAATATAATAAATATATCAGAGAATATAATAAATATACATCAGAGAACATAATAAATATATATCAGAGATTATCATAAATATACATCAGAGATTATAATAAATATACATAAATATACATCAGATAATATAATAAATATACATCAGAGATTATAATAAATATACATCAGAGATTATAATAAATATACATCAGATAATATAATAAATATACATCAGAGAATATAATAAATATACATCAGAGAATATAATAAAATATATATCAGAGAGTATAATTAATATATCAGAGAATATAGTTAAATATATCAGAGAATATAGTTAAATATACCAGAGCATATAATTAAATATATATCAGAGAATATAATTCAATATTGGAGGGAAATTCATCTAGCTGTCGATGTTTTATATGACGGCGGTATGTGCTCCTGTGTGAGCTGGGTTGTGTTGGCTTGAGACTTAGTTTTGGTTTTATTCATGCTGTGATTTAGTTTTTCGTTTTATATATTGTCTGTCACTGTTTTATGTTTTATGTTGTATTGTATAAACTTTGTGTGACGTGCTGCTGCTGCTGTTTTAGCCAGGACACTCTTGTAAAGGAGATTTTTAATCTCAATGAGGCATTTCCTGGTTAAATAAATATATACCAAGGTGCTCTACTGTGCTGCGATGTATTTAATTATATTCTCGAATATATATTGAATTATATTGTCGGATATATACAGGACTGTCTCAGAAAATTAGAATATTGTGATGAAGTTCTTTATTTTCTGTAATGCAATTAAATAAACAAAAATGTCATGCATTCTGGATTCATTACAAATCAACTGAAATATTGCAAGCCTTTTATTCTTTTAATATTGCTGATTATGGCTTACAGCATAAGAAAACTCAAATATCCTATCTCTAAATATTAGAATATCATGAAAAAGTATACTAGTAGGGTATTAAACAAATCACTTGAATTGTCTAATTAACAAAAGAAACACCTGCAAGGGTTTCCTGAGCCTTGACAAACACTCAGCTGTTATACATCTTTTTTTTGACTTGGTCTGAGGAAATAGTAACATTTTATGAGATAGGATTTTAGAGTTTTCTTAGCTGTGCCATAATCAGCAATATTAAAAGAATAAAGGCTGCAATATTTCAGTTGATTTGTAATGAATCCAGAATGCATGACATTTTTGTTTTTTTTATTGCATTACAGAAAATAAAGACCTTTATCACAATATTCTAATTTTCTGAGACAGTCCTGTATATATATATATCCGACAATATAATTCAATATATATTCGAGAATATAATTAAATACATCGCAGCACAGTAGAGCACCTTGGTGGAATATGTATATAACTAATATACATATTCCTGACACGTGTCACCTGACACCCCATGAGGAACAACATGAACTTACTGTGGCCAGTTTCTGAACGTCCTCATCAGAAGCTCCCAGAGACGCCAGGCCGATCTCCTGAGAGAACTGAGCGAACTTGGGGTCCGCCAGCAGAGGAACGTGACCCAGCAGCTCGTGGCAGGTGTCTCTGCAACACACAGAAGAGCTCTTATTGTGAAGGAGTCAGAAACCTTTTGTTTAGAGAAGAAGCTCTTATTGTGAAGGAGTCAGAGACCTGCTGCCAGAGAGGAAGCTCTTATTGTGAAGGAGTCAGAGACCTGCTGCCAGAGAGGAAGCTCTTATTGTGAAGGAGACAGAGACTTGCTGCCAGAGAGGAAGCTCTTATTGCGAAGGAGTCAGAGACCTGCTGCCAGAGAAGAAGCTCTTATTGTGAAGGAGACATAGACCTGCTGCCAGAGAGGAAGCTCTTATTGTGAAGGAGTCAGAGACCTGCTGCCAGAGAAGAAGCTCTTATTGTGAAGGAGTCAGAGACCTGCTGCCAGAGAGGAAGCTCTTATTGTGAAGGAGACAGAGACCTGCTGCCAGAGAGGAAGCTCTTATTGTGAAGTGTTGGGGGGAATCATATAACCTTGGTTGAACTTAGAGTGAGCCAGCATAAATAATGATGTCCCTTGCTATGACTGTTATGTAACAGATGTTCTCCTGGACTACGATCCCTTGTTATCTGGTGCGGTCGGGTCACCGTCACCTTGATCCAACCAGAGTCAATCATGTGCCCGGCTCTTCAAATAATTGATGTGATTGGTTAAAAGGTCTGATGGGAGGGGCTAAATATACACAACAAATATGTGCTACATATTCTAGAAGGAGGAGGAGGAGGAGGAGGAGGAGGGGGGGAGGAGGAGGAGCAGGAGGAGGAGGAGAAGGAGGAGGAGCAGGAGGAGGAGCAGGAGGAGGAGGAGGAGGAGGAGGAGGAGGGAGGGAGGAGGAGGGAGGAGGAGAGGAGGAGGAGGAGTAGGAGGAGGAGAGGAGGAGGAGCAGGAGGAGAAGGAGGAGGAGCAGGAGGAGGAGGAGGAGGAGCAGGAGAAGGAGGAGGAGGAGCAGGAGGAGGGGGAGGAGGAGCAGGAGAAGGAGGAGGAGGAGCAGGAGGAGGGGGAGGAGGAGTAGGAGAAGGAGGAGGAGGAGCAGGAGGAGGAGACTCACGGCTCTGGCGTGTACAGCGGGTCGGTGCTGTGCCTGACGTACTGTGTGCAGTTGAACACGCGGTACGCCAGAGCGGACAGGAAGTCCCTGGGGGACAAGTAGCCGGCCACAGGGCGCAAAGTGAAGCCTGAACGCCCTGAAACACAGAGGACACAGGCTGAGGACACAGGACACAGGAGGACACAGAGGACACAGGCTGAGGACACAGGACACAGAGGACACAGGACACAGAGGACACAGGCTGAGGACACAGGACACAGAGGACACAGGCTGAGGACACAGGACACAGAGGACACAGGCTGAGGACACAGGACACAGGAGAACACAGAGGACACAGGACACAGAGGACACAGGACAGAGGACACAGGCTGAGGACACAGGACACAGGCTGAGGACACAGGACACAGAGGACACATGCTGAGGACACAGGACACAGAGGACACAGGCTGAGGACACAGGACACAGGACACAGGCTGAGGACACAGAGGACACTGGCTGAGGACACAGGACACAGAGGACACAGGACACAGGACACAGAGGACACAGGCTGAGGACACAGGCTGAGGACACAGGACACAGGCTGAGGACACAGAGGACACAGGTTGAGGACACAGGACACAGGCTGAGGACACAGAGGACACAGGACACATGCTGAGGACACAGGACACAGGCTGAGGACACAGGACACAGAGGACACAGGCTGAGGACACAGGACACAGGAGGACACAGAGGACACAGAGGACACAGGCTGAGGACACAGGACACAGAGGACACAGGACACAGAGGACACAGGACACAGAGGACACAGGCTGAGGACACAGGACACAGGACACAGAGGACACAGGCTGAGGACACAGGACACAGAGGACACAGGCTGAGGACACAGGACACTGAGGACACAGGCTGAGGACACAGGACACAGAGGACACAGGACACAGAGGACACAGGCTGAGGACACAGGACACAGGACACAGGCTGAGGACACAGGACACAGAGGACACAGAGGACACATGCTGAGGACACAGGACACAGAGGACACAGGCTGAGGACACAGGACACAGGCTGAGGACACAGGACACAGAGGACACTGGCTGAGGACACAGGACACAGAGGACACAGGACACAGAGGACACAGGCTGAGGACACAGGACACAGGCTGAGGACACAGAGGACACAGGTTGAGGACACAGGACACAGGCTGAGGACACAGGACACAGAGGACACAGGACACATGCTGAGGACACAGGACACAGAGGACACAGGCTGAGGACACAGGACACAGAGGACACAGGACACAGGCTGAGGACACAGGACACAGAGGACACATGCTGAGGACACAGAGGACACAGGACACAGGCTGAGGACACAGGACACATGACACAGGACACAGAGGACACAGGCTGAGGACACAGGACACAGGCTGAGGACACAGAGGACACAGGACACAGGCTGAGGACACAGGACACAGGCTGAGGACACAGAGGACACAGGCTGAGGACACAGGACACAGAGGACACAGGCTGAGGACACAGAGGACACAGGCTGAGGACACAGGACACAGGCTGAGGACACAGAGGACACAGGACACACGCTGAGGACACAGGCTGAGGACATAGGACACACACTGAGGACACAGGACACAGGACACAGGCTGAGGACACAGGCTGAGGACACAGGCTGAGGACACAGGACACAAGCTGAGGACACAGGCTGAGGACACAGGACACACACTGAGGACACAGGCTGAGGACACAGGCTGAGGACACAGGCTGAGGACACAGGACACACACTGAGGACACAGGCTGAGGACACAGGACACACGCTGAGGACACAGGCTGAGGACACAGGACACAGGCTGAGGACACAGGACACAGAGGACACAGGCTGAGGACACAGGACACAGGCTGAGGACACAGGACACAGAGGACACAGGACACAGAGGACACAGGACACAGGACACAGAGGACACAGGACACAGGCTGAGGACACAGGACACAGAGGACACAGGCTGAGGACACAGGACACAGAGGACACAGGCTGAGGACACAGAGGACACAGGCTGAGGACACAGGACACATGACACAGAGGACACAGGCTGAGGACACAGGACACAGAGGACACAGGCTGAGGACACAGGACACAGAGGACACAGGCTGAGGACACAGGACACATGCTGAGGACACAGAGGACACAGGCTGAGGACACAGGACACAGGCTGAGGACACAGGCTGAGGACACAGGACACACACTGAGGACACAGGCTGAGGACACAGGACACAGGCTGAGGACACAGGACACACACTGAGGACACAGGACACAGGCTGAGGACACAGGACACACTGGGGACAGGCTGAGGACACAGGCTGAGGACACATGCTGAGGACACAGGACACACACTGAGGACACAGGCTGAGGACACAGGACACAGGCTGAGGACAGGGACTGCCACGCTGAGGACAGGCTGAGGACACAGGACACACGCTGAGGACACAGCCTGAGGACACACACACACACTGAGGACACAGGCTGAGGACACAGGACACACGCTGAGGACACAGGCTGAGGACACAGGACACAGGCTGAGGACACAGGCTGAGGACACAGGACACACACTGAGGACACAGGCTGAGGACACAGGCTGAGGACACAGGACACACACTGAGGACACGCACACACACTGAGGACACAGGCTGAGGACACAGGACACACACTGAGGACACAGGACACACGCTGAGGACACAGGCTGAGGACACAGGACACACACTGAGGACACAGGACACAGGCTGAGGACACATGACACAGGCTGAGGACACAGGCTGAGGACACAGGCTGAGGACACAGGCTGAGGACACAGGACACACACTGAGGACACAGGCTGAGGACACAGGACACAGGCTGAGGACACAGGCTGAGGACACAGGACACAGGCTGAGGACACAGGCTGAGGACACATGCTGAGGACACATGCTGAGGACACAGGCTGAGGACACAGGACACAGGCTGAGGACACAGGCTGAGGACACAGGACACAGGCTGAGGACACAGGACACAGGCTGAGGACACAGGACACACACTGAGGACACAGGCTGAGGACACAGGACACAGGAGCACCTCTGAGGAACAGGGACACGTCCTCCAGCTGCGGGATGTTGTCGTCACGGTAACCACAGTCCTGCCTGAGCAGCGGCAGGTTCTGCAGGTACTCTCTGCAGGCGTGAGTCGGGTACAGCCGGGTCAGCTCCCTGAAGACCACGCCCCACGTGCTCACCTCCTCCGGGGTGTACTCGACACGAGGGATGGGCTGCCCGCTGGGGAGGAGACGACACGAGGGCCCAGAGCGTCACATCGAAGGGCGAGGTGAGGAAGAGGAAGAGGAAGAGCTCCTCCAGGAAGACATTCTGATACTCACAACCTGTAACTCATGGCCACTTCCACAAAGTATTTCCTCCTCTCACGGTAAACTTCATCCTTAAAGCCCTGCAGGGGGTCAGAGGTCAGAGGTCAGTGGGGTGGGTCAACATTCTGTCCCTCCCAGAGACCAGGATGCATCATGACGTCACATGACCAGGAGGAGGAGTCACCGGGTGGTCTGCGTCCAGCTCCGAGCCGTACATCAGCACCCGGTGGGAGCACTGGTCCAGCTCCGAGATCTTCATCGGGAACCAGGGCACCTCGTCATCGTCTGGGGATGGAAATACAGCCACAGGTCACCACAGGTACCCTCTACCTGTGACCAGGTCACCACAGGTACCCACTTCCTGTGACCAGGTCACCACAGGTACCCTCTACCTGTGACCAGGTCACCACAGGTACCCTCTACCTGTGACCAGGTCACCTTAGGTACCCACTACCTGTGACCAGGTCACCTTAGGTACCCTCTCCCTGTGACCAGGTCACCACAGGTACTCTCCTCCTGTGACCAGGTCACCACAGGTACCCCTGACCCTGTGACCAGGTCTCCACAGGTACCCTCTCCTGTGACCAGGTCACCACAGGTACCCTCTCCTGTGACCAGGTCACCACAGGTACCCACTACCTGTGACCAGGTCACCACAGGTACCCTCTACCTGTGACCAGGTCACCACAGGTACCCTCTACCTGTGACCAGGTCACCACAGGTACCCACTTCCTGTGACCAGGTCACCTGAGTACCCTCTACCTGTCCACAGGTGTGACCAGGTCACCTGGTACCTCTACCTGTGACCAGGTCACCACAGTACCCTCTGCCTGTGACCAGGTCACCACAGGTACCACTACCTGTGACCAGGTCACCACAGGTACCCTCTACCTGTGACCAGGTCACCACAGGTACCCCACCTGTGACCAGGTCACCACAGGTACCCCTCTACCTGTGACCAGGTACTGCCTCTCCCCTGTGACCAGGTCACCACAGGTACCCTCTACCTGTGACCAGGTCACCACAGGTACCCCTCCCTGTGAGGTCTTACAGGTATTGGGCCTCTGCCTGTGACCTACCTGTGACCAGGTCACCACAGGTACCTCTCCTGTGACCAGGTCACCACAGGTTCCTCCTACCTGTGACCAGGGTCACCACAGGTACCCTCTACCTGTGACCAGGTCACCATCACCACTCTACCTGTGACCAGGTCACCACAGGTACCACTCCTGTGACCAGGTCACCACAGGTACCCCTCACCTGTGACCAGGTCACCACAGGTACCCTCTGCCTGTGACCAGGTCACCACAGGTACCTCTCCCTGTGACCAGGTCACCACAGGTACCCTCTACCTGTGACCAGGTCACCACAGGTACCCTCTACCTGTGACCAGGTCACCACAGGTACCCTACCTGTGACCAGGTCACCACAGGTACCACTACCTGTGACCAGGTCACCACAGGTACCCTCTACCTGTGACCAGGTCACCACAGGTACCCTCTGCACCTGTGACCAGGTCACCACAGGTACCTCCCTGTGACCAGGTCACCACAGGTACCCTCTACCTGTGACCAGGTCACCACAGGTACCCTCTACCTGTGATCAGGTCACCACAGGTGCCCTCTAACTGTGACCTGGTCACCACAGGTACCCTCTACCTGTGACCAGGTCACCACAGGCCTCTACCTGTGGTGCCACCCAGGCCCACTGTGACCCAGGTCACCACAGGTACCCTCTACCTGTGACCAGGTCACCACAGGTACCCTCACCTGTGACCAGGTCACCAGGTACCCTCTACCTGTGACCAGGTCACCAGGTACCCTACCTGTGACCAGGTCACCACAGGTACCTCCTCTACCTGTGACCAGGTCACCACGCCCACTACCTGTGACCAGGTCACCACAGGTACCACCTGTGACCAGGTCACCACAGGTACCCTCTCCTGTGACCAGGTCACCACAGGTACCACTACCTGTGACCAGGTCACCACAGGCCTCTACCTGTGACCAGGTCACCACAGGTACCCTCTCCTGACCAGGTGCCACAGGTACCCTCTACCTGTGACCAGGTCACCACAGGTACTCCCTGCCTGTGACCAGGTCACCGGTACCCTCTGCCGGTCACCTGCCTGTGACCAGGTCACCTGTGACAGGTCACCCTGCCTGACCAGGTCACAGGTACCCACTACAGGTACCCTCTACCTGTGACCAGGTCACCTTAGGTACCCACTACCTGTGACCAGGTCACCACAGGTACCCTCTACCTGTGACCAGGTCACCTTAGGTACCCACTGCAGACCAGGTCACCACAGGTACCCTCTCGGCCAGGTCAGGTACCCTCTGCCTGGCCAGGTCACCTTAGGTACCACTACCTGTGACCAGGTCACCACAGGTACCCTCTACCTGTGACCAGGTCACCACAGGTACCCTCTACCTGTGACCAGGTCACCACAGGTACCCTCTACCTGTGACCAGGTCACCACAGGTACCCTCTCCCTGTGACCAGGTCACCACAGGTACCCACTACCTGTGACCAGGTCACCACAGGTACCCTCTACCTGTGACCAGGTCACCACAGGTACCCTCTACCTGTGACCAGGTCACCACAGGTACCCTCTACCTGTGACCAGGTCACCACAGGTACCCTCTCCCTGTGACCAGGTCACCACAGGTACCCTCTACCTGTGACCAGGTCACCACAGGTACCCTCTACCTGTGACCAGGTCACCACAGGTACCCACTACCTGTGACCAGGTCACCACAGGTACCCTCTACCTGTGACCAGGTCACCACAGGTACCCTCTACCTGTGACCAGGTCACCACAGGTACCCTCTACCTGTGACCAGGTCACCACAGGGTACCCTCTACCTGTGACCAGGTCACACAGGTACCACTACCTGTGACCAGGTCACCACAGGTACCCACTACCTGTGACCAGGTCACCACAATTTTCCTCTGCACCGGCCAGGTCACCACCTACCTGTGACCAGGTCACCACAGGTACCCTCTCCTGTGACCAGGTCCACAGGTACCCTCCCTGTGACCTGGTCCACAAACCCTAGGTACCCTCTACCTGTGACCAGGTCTACAGGTACCCTACCTGTGACCAGGTCACCACAGTCTCTGTGACCAGGTCACCACAGGTACCCTCTGCTGACCAGGTCACACAGTACCCCTCTCCCTGTGACCAGGTCACCACAGGTACCCTCTACCTGTGACCAGGTCACCACAGGTACCCTCTCCCTGTGACCAGGTCACCACAGGTACCCTCTACCTGTGACCAGGTCACCACAGGTACCCTCTCCCTGTGACCAGGTCACCACAGGTACCCTCTCCCTGTGACCAGGTCACCACAGGTACCCACTACCTGTGACCAGGTCACCACAGGTACCCTCTACCTGTGACCAGGTCACCACAGGTACCCTCTACCTGTGACCAGGTCACCTTAGGTACCCTCTACCTGTGACCTGGTCACCACAGGTACCCTCTCCTGTGACCAGGTCACCACAGGTACCCTCTCCCTGTGACCAGGTCACCACAGGTACCCTCTACCTGTGACCAGGTCACCACAGGTACCCTCTCCCTGTGACCAGGTCACCACAGGTACCCTCTACCTGTGACCAGGTCACCACAGGTACCCTCTCCCTGTGACCAGGTCACCACAGGTACCCACTACCTGTGACCAGGTCACTCAGGTACCTGTGACCAGGTCACCACAGGTACCCACTACCTGTGACCAGGTCACCACAGGTACCCTCTACCTGTGACCAGGTCACCACAGGTACCCTCTCCCTGTGACCAGGTCACCACAGGTACCCTCTACCTGTGACCAGGTCACCTCAGGTACCCTACCTGTGACCAGGTCACCTTAGGTACCCTCTCCCTGTGACCAGGTCACCACAGGTACCCTCTCCCTGTGACCAGGTCACCACAGGTACCCTCTCCCTGTGACCAGGTCACCACAGGTACCCTCTCACTGTGACCAGGTCACCACAGGTACCCTCTCCTGTGACCAGGTCACCACAGGTACTCACCACCTGTGACCAGGTCACCACAGGTACCCTCTCCTGTGACCAGGTCACCACAGGTACCTCTACCTGTGACCAGGTCACCACAGGTACCCTCTCCTGTGACCAGGTCACCACAGGTACCCACTACCTGTGACCAGGTCACAGGTACCAGACCAGGTCACCACAGGTACCTCTACCTGTGACCAGGTCACCACAGGTACCTCTACCTGTGACCAGGTCACCACAGGTACCCTCTCCTGTGACCAGGTCACAGGTACCCTCTCTCCTGTGACCAGGTCACCACAGGTACCTCTCCCTGTGACCAGGTCACCACAGGTACCCTCTACCTGTGACCAGGTCACCACAGGTACCCTCTCCCTGTGACCAGGTCACCACAGGTACCCACTACCTGTGACCAGGTCACCACAGGTACCCTCTACCTGTGACCAGGTCACCACAGGTACCCACTACCTGTGACCAGGTCACCACAGGTACCCTCTCCCTGTGACCAGGTCACCACAGGTACCCACTTCCTGTGACCAGGTCACCACAGGTACCCTCTACCTGTGACCAGGTCACCACAGGTACCCACTACCTGTGACCAGGTCACCCTCACCTGTGACCAGGTCACCACAGGTACCACTACCTGTGACCAGGTCACCACAGGTACCCTCTACCTGTGACCAGGTCACCACAGGTACCCCTACCTGTGACCAGGTCACCACAGGTACCACCACTGCCTGTGACCAGGTCACCACAGGTACCCTCACCTGTGACCAGGTCACCACAGGTACCACTACCTGTGACCAGGTCACCACAGGTACCCTCTACCTGTGACCAGGTCACCACAGGTACCCTCTACCTGTGACCAGGTCACCAGGTACCCTCTCCTGTGACCAGGTCACCACAGGTACCCTCTACCTGTGACCAGGTCACCACAGGTACTCCTCCTGTGACCAGGTCACCACAGGTCCCTCTACCTGAGGTCACCACAGGTACCCTCTCCCTGTGACCAGGTACAGGTACCACCCTCTACCTGACCAGGTCACCACAGGTACCCACTGCCTGTGACCAGGTCACCACAGGTACCCACTACCTGTGACCAGGTCACCACAGGCCCTCTCCTGTGACCAGGTCACCACAGGTACCCACTACCTGTGACCCCTCTACCTGTGACCAGGTCTGCACAGCCTCTACCTGTGACCAGGTCACCACAGGTACCCTCTCCCTGTGACCAGGTCACCACAGGTACCCACTACCTGTGACCAGGTCACCACAGGTACCCTCTACCTGTGACCAGGTCACCACAGGTACCCTCTACCTGTGACCAGGTCACCACAGGTACCCTCTCCCTGTGACCAGGTCACCACAGGTACCCTCTACCCATGACCAGGTCACCACAGGTACCCTCCCAGGTCACCTGAGTACCTCCTGTGACCAGGTCACCACAGGTACCCTCTGCCTGTGACCAGGTCCCACAGGTACCCCTCTACCTGTGACCAGGTCACCACAGGTACCTCTACCTGTCTTCACCACAGGTACCCTCACCTGTGACCAGGTCACCACAGGTACCCTCTCCTGTGACCAGGTCACCACAGGTACCCTCTACCTGTGACCAGGTCACCTGAGTGACCAGGTCACCACAGGTACCCTCTACCTGTGACCAGGTCACCACAGGTACTCCCTCTACCTGTGACCAGGTCACCACAGGTACCCTCTACCTGTGACCAGGTCACCACAGGTACCCTCTACCTGTGACCAGGTCACCACAGGTACCCTCTACCTGTGACCAGGTCACCACAGGTACCCACTACCTGTGACCAGGTCACCACAGGTACCCTCTACCTGTGACCAGGTCACCACAGGTACCCTCTACCTGTGACCAGGTCACCACAGGTACCCACTACCTGTGACCAGGTCACCACAGGTACCGTCTACCTGTGACCAGGTCACCACAGGTACCCTCTACCTGTGACCAGGTCACCACAGGTACCCACTACCTGTGACCAGGTCACCACAGGTACCCTCTCCCTGTGACCAGGTCACCACAGTGCCCTCCCTGTGACCAGGTCACCACAGGTACCCTCTCCTGTGACCAGGTCACCACAGGTGCCACTGCCTGTGACCAGGTCACCACAGGTGCCCCCTGTGACCAGGTCACCACAGGTACCCCACCTGTGACCAGGTCACCAGGTACCCACTCTACCTGTGACCAGGTCACAGGTACCCTCTACCTGTGACCAGGTCACCACAGGTACCCTCACCTGACCAGGTCACCACAGGTACCCTCTCCTGTGACCAGGTCACCACAGGTACCCTCTACCTGTGACCAGGTCACCACAGGTACCCTCTACCTGTGACCAGGTCACCACAGGTACCCTCTGTGACCAGGTCACCACAGGTACCCTCTACCTGTGACCAGGTCACCACAGGTACCCTCTCCCTGTGACCAGGTCACCACAGGTACCCTCTACCTGTGACCAGGTCACCACAGGTACCCTCTACCTGTGACCAGGTCACCACAGGTACCCTCTACCTGTGACCAGGTCACCACAGGTACCCTCTACCTGTGACCAGGTCACCACAGGTACCCTCTCCCTGTGACCAGGTCACCACAGGTACCCACTACCTGTGACCAGGTCACCACAGGTACCCTCTACCTGTGACCAGGTCACCACACAGGTGCCCTCCCCTGTGACCTGGTCACCACAGGTGCCCTCTACCTGTTGTGACCTGGTCACCACAGGTACCCTCTCCTGTGACCAGGTCACCACAGGTACCCACTCCCTGTGACAGGTCACCACCTACCTGTGACCAGGTGCCACCTGTGACCAGGTCCTGCAGTACCTCTCCCTGTGACCAGGTCACCACAGGTACCCTCTACCTGTGACCAGGTCACCACAGGTACCCTCTCACCTGTGACCAGGTCTACTGGTACCCTCTGCCTGTGACCAGGTCACCACAGGTACCCTCTCCCTGTGACCAGGTCACCACAGGTACCCACTACCTGTGACCAGGTCACCACAGGTACCCACTACCTGTGACCTCTGCCTGTGACCAGGTCACCACAGGTACCATCTACCTGTGACCAGGTCACAGGTACCCACTACCTGTGACCAGGTCACCACAGGTACTCTACCTGTGACCAGGTCACCAGGTCACCACAGGTGCCCTGTGACCAGGTCACCACAGGTACCTCTCACCTGTGACCAGGTCACCACAGCTGTGACCAGGTCACCACAGGTACCCTCTACCTGTGACCAGGTCACCACAGGTACCCTCTACCTGTGACCAGGTCACCACAGGTACCTCTACCTGTGACCAGGTCACCACAGGTACCTCTCCTGCCTGTGACCAGGTCACCACAGGTACCTACCTGTGGTCACCACAGGTACCCCACCTGTGACCAGGTCACCACAGGTACCCTCACCTGTGACCAGGTCACCACAGGTACCCCCACCTGTGACCAGGTCACCACAGGTACCCACTACCTGTGACCAGGTCACCACAGGTACCCTCCCTGTGACCAGGTCACCACAGGTACCACTACCTGTGACCAGGTCACCACAGGTACCCACTACCTGTGACCAGGTCACCACAGGTACCTCTACCTGTGACCAGGTCACCACAGGTACCCTCTACCAGGACCAGGTCACCACAGGTACCCTCCTGTGACCAGGTCACCAGGTACAGACCAGGTCACCAGGTGCCTCTACCTGTGACCAGGTCACCACAGGTACCACTCCTGTGACCAGGTCACCACAGGTACCCCTCCTGTGACCAGGTCACCACAGGTACCCCTCTACCTGTGACCATGTCACCACAGGTACCCTCCTGTGACCAGGTCACCACAGGTACCCACTACCTGACCAGGTCACACAGGTACCACACCTGTGACCAGGTCACCACAGGCAGGTACCCACTACTGTGACCAGGTCACACAGGTACCCACTACCTGTGACCAGGTCACCACAGGTACCACTACCTGTGACCAGGTCACCACAGGTACCCTCTCAGACCAGGTCACCACAGGTACCCACTACCTGACCAGGTCACCACAGGTACCTCTCCCTGTGACCAGGTCACCACAGGCCTACTCTGTGACCAGGTCACCACAGGTACTCTCTACCTGTGACCAGGTCACCACAGGTACCCGGTACCACAGGTACCCTACCTGTGACCAGGTCACCACAGCACCACTACCTGTGACCAGGTCACCACAGGTACCTCTACCTGTGACCAGGTCACCACAGGTACCACTACCTGTGACCAGGTCACCACAGGTACCTCTACCTGTGACCAGGTCACCACAGGTACCCACCACCTGTGACCAGGTCACCTTAGGTTCCACTACCTGTGACCAGGTCACCACAGGTACCACTACCTGTGACCAGGTCACCACAGGTACCCTCACCTGTGACCAGGTCACCACAGGTACCTCTACCTGTGACCAGGTCACCACAGGTACCCTACCTGTGACCAGGTCACCACAGGTACCCTCTACCTGTGACCAGGTCACCACAGGCCCCTCCCTGTGACCAGGTCACCACAGGTACCCCCACCTGTGACCAGGTCACCACAGGTACCTCTACCTGTGACCAGGTCACCACAGGTACCCTCCTGTGACCAGGTCACCACAGGTACCACACCTGTGACCAGGTCACCACAGGTACCTCCACTGTGACCAGGTCACCTTAGGTACCCACTACCTGACCAGGTCACCACAGGTACCACTACCTGTGACCAGGTCACCACAGGTACCCTCTCCCTGTGACCAGGTCACCACAGGTACCCACTACCTGTGACCAGGTCACCTTAGGTACCATCTCCCTGTGACCAGGTCACCACAGGTACCCACTACCTGTGACCAGGTCACCACAGGTACCCTCTACCTGTGACCAGGTCACCACAGGTACCCTCTCCCTGTGACCAGGTCACCACAGGTACCCCACCAGACCAGGACCAGACCAGGTCACCACAGGTACCTCCACCTGTGACCAGGTCACCACAGGTACCTCTCCTGTGACCAGGTCACCACAGGTACCCTCTACCTGTGACCAGGTCACCACAGGTACCCTCCCGATGTGACCAGGTCACCACAGGTACCCTCTCACCTGTGACCAGGTCACCAGGTACCTCTACCTGTGACCAGGTCACCAGGTACCCACTACCTGTGACCAGGTCACCACAGGTACCCACTACCTGGGACCAGGTCACCACAGGTACCTCTACCTGTGACCAGGTCACCAGGTACCACTACCTGCAGGTCACGACCAGGCACAGCTCTCCTGTGACCAGGTCACCACAGGTACCCCTCCCTTTGACCAGGTCACCACAGTTACCACTACCTGTGACCAGGTCACCTTAGGTACCCACTACCTGTGACCAGGTCACCACAGGTACCCTCTACCTGTGACCAGGTCACCACAGGTACCCTCTACCTGTGACCAGGTCACCACAGGTACCCACTACCTGTGACCAGGTCACCTTAGGTACCCACTACCTGTGACCAGGTCACCACAGGTACCCTCTACCTGTGACCAGGTCACCACAGGTACCCTCTACCTGTGACCAGGTCACCACAGGTACCCTCACCTGTGACCAGGTCACCACAGGTACCCACTACCTGTGACCAGGTCACCACAGGTACCCTCTACCTGTGACCAGGTCACCACAGGTACCCTCTACCTGTGACCAGGTCACCACAGGTACCCTCTACCTGTGACCAGGTCACAGGCCCTCTACCTGTGACCAGGTCACCACAGGTACCCTCTCCCTGTGACCAGGTCACCACAGGTACCCTCTACCTGTGACCAGGTCACCACAGGTACCCTCTACCTGTGACCAGGTCACCACAGGTACCCACTACCTGTGACCAGGTCACCACAGGTACCCTCTACCTGTGACCAGGTCACCACAGGTACCCTCTACCTGTGACCAGGTCACCACAGGTACCCTCTACCTGTGACCAGGTCACCACAGGTACCCTCTACCTGTGACCAGGTCACCACAGGTACCCTCTCCCTGTGACCAGGTCACCACAGGTACCCTCTCCCTGTGACCAGGTCACCACAGGTACCCTCTCCCTGTGACCAGGTCACCACAGGTACCCTCTACCTGTGACCAGGTCACCACAGGTACCCTCTACCTGTGACCAGGTCACCACAGGTACCCACTACCTGTGACCAGGTCACCACAGGTACCCACTACCTGTGACCAGGTCACCACAGGTACCCACTACCTGTGACCAGGTCACCACAGGTACCCTCTACCTGTGACCAGGTCACCACAGGTACCCACTACCTGTGACCAGGTCACCACAGGTACCCTCTCCCTGTGACCAGGTCACCACAGGTACCCACTACCTGTGACCAGGTCACCACAGGTACCCTCTACCTGTGACCAGGTCACCACAGGTACCCTCTACCTGTGACCAGGTCACCACAGGTACCCTCTCCCTGTGATGGGTAGAGGGGTACTGGACTCACCTGCCTCTGCAGACCACAGGTGTGCCGGTGTGTTGACGGACACGACCTTGACGTGACCTCTGAGGTGCCGCAGCAGCTCCTCAAACTGCTGGGCGCTGCAGCTGCAGTCGACGTAGATCTGGACCTCTCCCGGGTCGCCGCTCGCCGCGCGGGACTCGATGTGGCTCAGGTTCACCTGCTTCTCCTGCCGAGCACAGAGCGGTGAGCGGCCGCTCTACCCGCGAGCGGCCAGCGGGGGGGCGGGGCGCTCACCTGGAACAGCTGCAGGGCTTTGACCAGGCAGCCCACCTCGTTCTTCAGGGACAACACCAGCGCCGTCTTCCCACAATGCTCAGCGGCGCCGCGGTCCGGCAGCTCGCTGATGGGACAGAAGGACGGACGCCTGGACTGCAGGGGACACGCGACATGATGACATCATCCACACGCTGAGCCCTCATGATGACATCATCCACACGCTGAGCCCTCGTGATGACATCATCCACACGCTGAGCCCTCGTGATGATGACATCATCCACACGCTGAGCCCTCATGATGATGACATCATCCACACGCTGAGCCCTCGTGATGATGACATCATCCACACGCTGAGCCCTCGTGATGATGACATCATCCACACGCTGAGCCCTCATGATGATGACATCATCCACACGCTGAGCCCTCGTGATGATGACATCATCCACACGCTGAGCCCCTCGTGATGACATCATCCACGCGCTGAGCCCTCGTGATGATGACATCATCCACACGCTGAGCCCTCGTGATGACATCATCCACACGCTGAGCCCTCGTGATGATGACATCATCCACACGCTGAGCCCTCGTGATGATGACATCATCCACACGCTGAGCCCCTCGTGATGATGACATCATCCACACGCTGAGCCCTCGTGATGATGACATCATCCACGCTGAGCCCTCATGATGACATCATCCACACGCTGAGCCCTCGTGATGATGACATCATCCACACGCTGAGCCCTCGTGATGATGACATCATCCACACGCTGAGCCCTCATGATGATGACATCATCCACACGCTGAGCCCCTCGTGATGATGACATCATCCACACGCTGAGCCCTCGTGATGATGACATCATCCACACGCTGAGCCCCTCGTGATGATGACATCATCCACACGCTGAGCCCCTCGTGATGACATCATCCACGCGCTGAGCCCTCGTGATGATGACATCATCCACACGCTGAGCCCTCGTGATGACATCATCCACACGCTGAGCCCCTCGTGATGACATCATCCACACGCTGAGCCCTCATGATGACATCATCCACACGCTGAGCCCCTCGTGATGACATCATCCACACGCTGAGCCCTCGTGATGATGACATCATCCACACGCTGAGCCCTCGTGATGACATCATCCACACGATGAACCCCTGTCTATGTGAGAGTGCAGGAGAATGAAGAGGAAGAAGAGGAGGAGGAAGAGCAGGAGGATGAAGAGCAGGAGGAGGCTGAAGAGTAGAAGGAGGCTCAAGAGCAGGAGGATGACGAACAGGAAGAGGAAGGAGGAGGAGGAGGAGGAAGAGGAAGAAGAAGGAGGACGACGAACAGGAAAAGGAAGAGGAAGAAGAAGGAGGAGGAAGGAGGAGGAGGAAGGAAGAGGAAGAAGGAGGATGAACAAGGAGGAGGAGGAAGAAGGAGGAGGAAGAGGAAGAAGAAGGAGGAGGTGGAAGGAGAAGGAGGAGGATGAACAAGGAGGATGATGAACAAGGAGGAGGAGGAAGAAGAAGAAGAAGGAGGAGGAGAAGGAGGATGAGGAGGAAGAAGGAGGAGGAGGAAGAAGGAGGATGAGGAAGAATAAGGAGGAGGAAGAACAAGGAGGAGGAAGAAGGAGGAAGAACAAGAAGAAGGAGGAGGAGGAGAAGAAGGAGGAAGAAGAAGAAGAAGAAGAAGGAGGAGAGGAGGAGGAGCAGCAGCTCACCATGCGGCCCCCGGTGTGCTGCTGCTGGTGGAACATGGCTGAGTCCAGCGACAGGCCCCTCCGGGCCCAGTACTGGCTGGAGAACATCATCATGGCGGGCTGCATGCGGGGCCGGGCGGGGGCCCCCGGGGGGCCGGGCTGGGCGGAGGCCCCCGGGGGGCCGGGCCGGGGCCCCTTGACGTGGGCCGAGGCCATGGGGAACCAGTGTGTGTAGGAGTACCAGGGCTCCAGTCTGCTGCTGCTGCTGCTGCTGCTCACACTGAGGCTCCGGCACAGCGCCTCTTAAGGCAGGCGGAGGCCCCGCCCCCTGGCCCGCCCCCTCCCTGGCCCCGCCCCCGGCTCCTCTCTCAAGACGCTTTATAATCACAGAGATCGGAAACAACCAGGAGAGATAACGTGTTACACAGGAGGAACTACACACGCGTGTGTGTGTTGACGTGTGTGTGTTGACATGTGTGTGTTGACGTGTGTGTGTGTTGACGTGTGTGTGTGTTGACGTGTGTGTGTGTGTGTGTTGACGTGTGTGTGTGTTGACGTGTGTGTGTGTTGACGTGTGTGTGTTGACGTGTGTGTGTGTTGACGTGTGTGTGTGTGTTGACGTGTGTGTGTGTTGACGTGTGTGTTGACGTGTGTGTGTTGACGTGTGTGTGTTGACGTGTGTGTGTGTGTTGACGTGTGTGTTGACGTGTGTGTGTGTTGACGTGTGTGTGTTGACGTGTGTGTGTTGACGGTGTGTGTTGATGTGTGTGTTGACGTGTGTGTGTGTGTGATTGTGTGTGTGTAAAAGTGTGTGTGTTGACATGTGTGTGTGTGTTGACGTGTGTGTTTGATGTGTATGTATATATGTATGTGTGTATATATTGTGTGTTGACGTGTGTGTTGATATGTGTGTTGATGTGTGTGTGTTGATTACGGTTGTGTGTGTTGATGTGTGTTGACGCGTATGTGTGTGTGTGTTGTGTATGTGTGTGTGTTGATGTATGTGTGTGTTGACGGTGTGTATATATGTTGACGGTGTTGTGTGTGTGTGTGTTGTTGTGTGTGTGTGTTGACGTGTGTGTTGTTGTGTGTGTGTGTATGTGTTGATGTGTATGTGTGTTGACGTATGTGTGTTGTGTAATATGTGTGTGTTGACGTGTGTGTGTTGACGTGTGTGTTATGACGGTGTGTGTATATATGTGTGTGTTGACATGTGTGTTGACGTGTGTGTGTATATGTGTGTGTGTGTGTGTTGTATGTGTGTGTGTGTGTGACGTGTGTGTGTGTGTGTGTGTGTGTGTTGACGTGTGTGTTAGCGTGTGTGTTGACATGTGTGTGTTGACGGTGTGTGTATGATGTGTGTGTGTTGTGTGTTGATATGTGTGTGTTGACGTGTGTGTTGACGTGTGTGTGTTGACGTGTGTTGACGTGTGTGTGTTGACGTGTGTGTGTTGACATGTGTGTGTGTTGACGTGTGTGTGTTGACATGTGTGTGTGTTGACGTGTGTGTGTGTGTTGACATGTGTGTGTTTTGACGTGTGTGTTGACGTGTGTGTGAGTGACAGCCGTCTCCATGGTGACCGATGCAGACTCGATAAGCTCCGCCTGCTGCTCTTTCATTTCCTGTTTGACAGGAAATGAAAGAGCAGCAGCTGCTTTGTTCTCTTCCTGAAGCTTCATGAGCAGATTGCAGGTGGTACCTTCCTCCTCCTCCTCCTCCTCCTCTCAACTCCAAATGTCTCCCATCAAAGGAGGAGGTGAAGTGACATTTAAAGGCGAACATCTCTTCAGTCAAACATTTCTACAGAATAAAGTAATGTTTCACATTTTCATAAATATACAAATATCTGTGATTATATTATATTTATATATCTGTGATTATATTATATTTATATATCTGTGATTATATATATCTGTGATTATATATTTATATATCTGTGATTATATTTATATATCTGTGATTATATTATATTTATATATCTGTGATTATATTTATAAATCTGTGATTATATTATATTCATATATCTGTGATTATATTTATATATCTGTGATTATATTATATTTATATATGTGATTATATTATATTTATATATCTGTGATTATATTTATATATCTGTGATTATATTCATATATCTGTGATTATATTTATATATCTGTCATTATATTATATTTATATATCTGTGATTATATTATATTTATATATCTGTGATTATATTATATTCATAAAACTGTGATTATATTATACAGGACTGTCTCAGAAAATTAGAATATTGTGATAAAGTTCTTTATTTTCTGTAATGCAATTAAAAAAACAAAAATGTCATATATTCTGGATTCATTACAAATCAACTGAAATATTGCAAGCCTTTTATTTTTTTATATATTGCTGATTATGGCTTACAGCTTAAGAAAACTCTAAAATCCTATCTCATAAAATTTTAATATTTCCTCAGACCAAGTAAAAAAAAAGATTTATAACAGCTGAGTGTTTGTCAAGGCTCAGGAAACCCTTGCAGGTGTTTCGAGTTAATTAGACAATTCAAGTGATTTGTTTAATACCCTACTAGTATACTTTTTCATGATATTCTAA
The DNA here is from genome assembly GCF_029220125.1 of Pseudoliparis swirei. Taxonomy (NCBI): domain Eukaryota; kingdom Metazoa; phylum Chordata; class Actinopteri; order Perciformes; family Liparidae; genus Pseudoliparis; species Pseudoliparis swirei. The sequence continues at coordinate 468,029 of NC_079393.1, read as the reverse complement.
TATTTAGAGATAGGATATTTGAGTTTTCTTAAGCTGTAAGCCATAATCAGCAATATTAAAAGAATAAAAGGCTTGCAATATTTCAGTTGATTTGTAATGAATCCAGAATGCATGACATTTTTGTTTTTTTAATTGCATTACAGAAAATAAAGAACTTCATCACAATATTCTAATTTTCTGAGACAGTCCTGTATTCATATATCTGTGATTATATTTATATATCTGTGATTATATTATATTCATATATCTGTGATTATATTATATATCTATATTATATTTATATATCTGTGATTATATTATATATCTGTGATTATATTATATTAATATATATCTGTGATTATATTATATTAATATATATCTGTGATTATATTATATTCATATATCTGTGATTATATTTATATATCTGTGATTATATTATATTCATATATCTGATTATATTATATTCATATATCTGTGATTATATTATATTCATATATCTGATTATATTATATTCATATATCTGTGATTATATTATATATCTGTGATTATATTATATTCATATATCTGATTATATTATATTCATATATCTGTGATTATATATGATTATATTATATTCATAAATCTGATTATATTATATCTGTGATTATATTGTATTCATATATCTGTGATTATATATGTGATTATATTTATATATCTGTGATTATATTATATACATAAATCTGTGATTATATTATTTTCATATATCTGTGATTATATTATATACATAAATCTGTGATTATATTATATTCATATATCTGTGATTATATTATATACATATATCTGTGATTATATTATTTTCATATATCTGTGATTATATTATATTCATATATCTGTATGAAGGATTGAATGTGTGATCTCACATCCTGATCCTGAGTCGGGTCTCAGACCAGCAGCTGAGACAGACCTCTTGGTCCTGGTCTCCTCCTATATATAATATATAAATAAAACAGGTTAATTTTCTTTTAGACTGAATTCACTGATCACAGTTCAACATGTTGATTAATTCTTCTTTAATTCCATGTTGGATGATTAATACTGGAGGAGGACCTGGAGGAGAACCACTTCCTCTGCAGCTCCATCCAGACCTCCGAGTATGTTGGTCTGTCTCTATCCCGCTGAGGTCCGTATGTCCAAAGAGGGCGGTTCCCCCAGTGGACACTGAAGGAACTGTTCAGAGAAGACAGCAGCTGATTGGCTCAGAGGCGTCCTCTCGAACAGCTGTTAGACACTTCAGAACCAGAACCGGTGCAGATGGTTTTTCAGAGAAGGAAGAATGAATATTTATGGGTACAAGAACAAAAAAAGATTCTGAATAATCTTCCTCTTTTTACACGGGTGCAGATGGTTTTTCAGAAGGAATGACAGACTCAATATGGTACAAGAAATTACAAAAATAAGATTCTGAATAATCTTCCTCTTTTTACACGGGGGTCCTGGTCCTCTGGGACTAGGAGATGAAGGCCCCTCTGCAGCCGGGGGCCCTGGTCCTCTGGGACTAGGAGATGAAGGCCCCTCTGCAGCCGGGGGCCCTGGTCCTCTGGGACTAGGAGATGAAGGCCCCTCTGCAGCCGGGGGTCCTGGTCCTCTGGGACTAGGAGATGAAGGCCCCTCTGCAGCCGGGGGCCCTGGTCCTCTGGGACTAGGAGATGAAGGCCCCTCTGCAGCCGGGGGCCCTGGTCCTCTGGGACTAGGAGATGAAGGCCCCTCTGCAGCCGGGGGTCCTGGTCCTCTGGGACTAGGAGATGAAGGCCCCTCTGCAGCCGGGGGCCCTGGTCCTCTGGGACTAGGAGATGAAGGCCCCTCTGCAGCTCTGCGGAGCGCCGCCTCCTCTCGACAGGCCGTTGGAGCAGGCGTCCGGTCTCTGGGGGGGCCGGAGGGACGGAGACGCTGCACAGTCACAGACCTCAGAGTCCAGACCCGGGTCTGGACCCAGGATCCCGCTGATGGACTGAGGCAAGTCCTGAGGACAGCAAGAGCCACTTCATTGGACAGACTAGACGCATGGAGCACAGAGCCAGTCAAGACCCGGAACAGACTAAGACCCAGACGGCTTGAACGTAGCTTACATCTCGTTCTCTGGCGCTGCTGAACGTAGCTTACATCTCGTTCTCTGGCGCTGCTGAACGTAGCTTACATCTCGTTCTCTGGCGCTGCTGAACGTAGCTTACATCTCGTTCTCTGACGCTGCTGAACGTAGCTTACATCTCGTTCTCTGGCGCTGCTGAACGTAGCTTACATCTCGTTCTCTGGCGCTGCTGAACGAGCTTACATCTCGTTCTCTGGCGCTGCTGAACGTAGCTTACATCTCGCTTCATGGCTGCTGAACGTAGCTTACATCTCGTTCTCTGGCGCTGCTGAACGTAGCTTACATCTCATTATCTAGCGCTGCTGAACGTAGCTTACATCTCGTTCTCTGGCGCTGCTGAACGTAGCTTACATCTCGTTCTCTGGCGCTGCTGAACGTAGCTTACATCTCGTTCTCTGGCGCTGCTGAACGTAGCTTACATCTCATTATCTGGCGCTGCTGAACGTAGCTTACATCTCATTATCTAGCGCTGCTGAACGTAGCTTACATCTCGTTATCTAGCGCTGCTGAACGTAGCTTACATCTCGTTCTCTAGCGCTGCTGAACGTAGCTTACATCTCATTATCTGGCGCTGCTGAACGTAGCTACATCTCATTATCAGCTGCTGAACGTAGCTTACATCTCGTTCAGCGCTGCTGAACGTAGCCACATCTCGTTATCTGGCGCTGCTGAACGTAGCTTACATCTCGCTCTCTGGCGCTGCTGAACGTAGCTTACATCTCGTTATTCAGCGCTGCTGAACGAAGCTTACATCTCGTTATCTGCGCTGCTGAACGTAGCTTACATCTCGCTATCTGGCGCTGCTGAACGTAGCTTACATCTCGTTCTCTGGCGCTGCTGAACGTAGCTTACATCTCGTTTCTGGCGCTGCTGAACGTAGCTACATCTCGTTCTCTGGCGCTGCTGAACGTAGCACATCTCGTTCTCTGGCGCTGCTGAACGTAGCTTACATCGTTCTCTGGCGCTGCTGAACGAAGCTACATCTCGTTCTCTGGCGCTGCTGAACGTAGCTTACATCTCGTTCGGCGCTGCTGAACGTAGCTTACATCTCGTTCTCTGGCGCTGCTGAACGTAGCTTACATCTCGTTCTCTGGCGCTGCTGAACGTAGCTACATCTCGTTCTCTGGCGCTGCTGAACGAAGCTATATCTCGTTCTCTGGCGCTGCTGAACGTAGCTTACATCTCGTTTCTGGCGCTGCTGAACGTAGCTTACATCTCGTTCTCTGGCGCTGCTGAACGAAGCCATCTCGTTCTCTGGCGCTGCTGAACGTAGCTTACATCTCGTTCTCTGGCGCTGCTGAACGAAGCTACATCTCGTTCTCTGGCGCTGCTGAACGTAGCTTACATCTCGTTCTCTGGCGCTGCTGAACGAAGCTTACATCTCGTTCTCTGGCGCTGCTGAACGAAGCTTACATCTCGCTTCTGGCGCTGCTGAACGTAGCTTACATCTCGTTCTCTGGCGCTGCTGAACGTAGCTTACATCTCGTTCTCTGGCGCTGCTGAACGTAGCTTACATCTCGTTATCTAGCGCTGCTGAACGTAGCTTACATCTCGTTCTCTGGCGCTGCTGAACGTAGCTTACATCTCATTATCTGGCGCTGCTGAACGTAGCTACATCTCGTTCTCTGGCGCTGCTGAACGTAGCTTACATCTCATTATCTAGCGCTGCTGAACGTAGCTTACATCTCGTTATCTAGCGCTGCTGAACGTAGCTTACATCTCGTTATCTAGCGCTGCTGAACGTAGCGTACATCTCGTTATCTAGCACTGCTGAACGTAGCTTACATCTCGTTCTCTGGCGCTGCTGAACGTAGCTTACATCTCGTTATCTAGCGCTGCTGAACGTAGCTTACATCTCGTTCTCTGGCGCTGCTGAACGTAGCTTACATCTCGTTCTCTGGCGCTGCTGAACGTAGCTTACATCTCGTTCTCTGGCGCTGCTGAACGTAGCTTACATCTCGTTCTCTGGCGCTGCTGAACGTAGCTACATCTCGTTCTCTGGCGCTGCTGAACGAGCTACATCTCGTTCTCTGGCGCTGCTGAACGTAGCTTACATCTCGTTCTCTGGCGCTGCTGAACGTAAGCTTACATCTCGTTCTGCGCTGCTGACGTAACATATCTCGTTTCGCGCTGCTGAACGAGCTACATCTCGTTCTCTGGCGCTGCTGAACGTAAGCTTACATCTCGTTCTCTGGCGCTGCTGAACGTAGCTTACATCTCGTTCTCTGGCGCTGCTGAACGTAGCTTACATCTCGTTCTCTGGCGCTGCTGAACGAAGCCACATCTCGTTCTCTGGCGCTGCTGAACGTAGCTTACATCTCGTTCTCTGGCGCTGCTGAACGTAGCTTACATCTCGTTCTCTGGCGCTGCTGAACGAAGCTTACATCTCGTTCTCTGGCGCTGCTGAACGTAGCTTACATCTCGTTCTCTGGCGCTGCTGAACGAAGCTTACATCTCGTTCTCTGGCGCTGCTGAACGTAGCTTACATCTCGCTTCTGGCGCTGCTGAACGTAGCTTACATCTCGTTCTCTGGCGCTGCTGAACGAAGCTTACATCTCGTTCTCTGGCGCTGCTGAACGAAGCTTACATCTCGTTATTCTGGCGCTGCTGAACGTAGCTTACATCTCGTTCTCTGGCGCTGCTGAACGTAGCTACATCTCGTTCTCTGGCGCTGCTGAACGAAGCTTACATCTCGTTCTCTGGCGCTGCTGAACGTAGCTACATCTCGTTCTCTGGCGCTGCTGAACGAAGCTTACATCTCGATATCTAGCGCTGCTGAACGAAGCACATCTCGTTCTCTGGCGCTGCTGAACGTAGCTTACATCTCGTTCTCTGGCGCTGCTGAACGAAGCTACATCTCGTTCTCTGGCGCTGCTGAACGTAGCTTACATCTCGTTCTCTGGCGCTGCTGAACGAAGCTTACATCTCGTTCTCTGGCGCTGCTGAACGTAGCTTACATCTCGTTCTCTGGCGCTGCTGAACGTAGCTTACATCTCGTTCTCTGGCGCTGCTGAACGTAGCTTACATCTCGTTCTCTGGCGCTGCTGAACGAAGCTTACATCTCGTTCTCTGGCGCTGCTGAACGTAGCTACATCTCGTTATTCAGCGCTGCTGAACGAAGCTTACATCTCGTTCTCTGGCGCTGCTGAACGTAGCTTACATCTCGTTATCTAGCGCTGCTGAACGTAGCTTACATCTCGTTCTCTGGCGCTGCTGAACGTAGCTTACATCTCGTTCTCTGGCGCTGCTGAACGTAGCTTACATCTCGTTCTCTGGCGCTGCTGAACGTAGCTTACATCTCGTTCTCTGGCGCTGCTGAACGTAGCTTACGGCTCGTTCTCTGGCGCTGCTGAACGTAGCTTACATCTCGTTCTCTGGCGCTGCTGAACGTAGCTTACATCTCGTTATCTAGCGCTGCTGAACGTAGCTTACATCTCGTTCTCTGGCGCTGCTGAACGTAGCTTACATCTCGTTCTCTGGCGCTGCTGAACGTAGCTTACATCTCGTTCTCTGGCGCTGCTGAACGTAGCTTACATCTCGTTCTCTGGCGCTGCTGAACGTAGCTTACATCTCGTTCTCTGACGCTGCTGAACGTAGCTTACATCTCGTTCTCTGGCGCTGCTGAACGTAGCTACATCTCGTTCTCTGGCGCTGCTGAACGAAGCTACATCTCGTTTCTGGCGCTGCTGAACGTAGCTTACATCTCGTTCTCTGGCGCTGCTGAACGAAGCTTACATCTCGTTCTCTGGCGCTGCTGAACGTAGCTTACATCTCGTTCTGGCGCTGCTGAACGTAGCTACATCTCGTTCTCTAGCGCTGCTGAACGTAGCTTACATCTCGTTCTCTGGCGCTGCTGAACGTAGCTTACATCTCGTTCTCTGGCGCTGCTGAACGTAGCTTACATCTCGTTCTCTGGCGCTGCTGAACGTAGCTACATCTCGTTCTCTGGCGCTGCTGAACGTAGCTCACATCTCGTTCACTGGCGCTGCTGAACGTAGCATCTCGTTCTCTGGCGCTGCTGACCGTGGCTTACATCTCGTTCTCTGGCGCTGCTGAACGTAGCTTACATCTCGTTCTCTGGCGCTGCTGAACGTAGCTTACATCTCGTTATCTAGCGCTGCTGAACGTAGCTTACATCTCGTTCTCTGGCGCTGCTGAACGTAGCTTACATCTCGTTATTCAGGCGCTGCTGAACGTAGCTTACATCTCGTTCTCTGACGCTGCTGAACGTAGCTTACATCTCGTTATCTAGCGCTGCTGAACGTAGCTTACATCTCGTTCTCTGACGCTGCTGAACGTAGCTTACATCTCGTTATCTAGCGCTGCTGAACGTAGCTTACATCTCGTTCTCTGGCGCTGCTGAACGTAGCTTACATCTCGTTCTCTGGCGCTGCTGAACGTAGCTTACATCTCGTTATCTAGCGCTGCTGAACGTAGCTTACATCTCGTTCTCTGGCGCTGCTGAACGTAGCTTACATCTCATTATCTGGCGCTGCTGAACGTAGCTTACGGCTCGTTCTCTGGCGCTGCTGAACGTAGCTTACATCTCGTTATCTGGCGCTGCTGAACGTAGCTTACATCTCGTTCTCTGGCGCTGCTGAACGTACCTTACATCTCGTTATCTGGCGCTGCTGATCGTAGCTTACATCTCGTTCTCTGGCGCTGCTGAACGTAGCTACATCTCGTTCTCTGCGCTGCTGAACGTAGCTTACATCTCGCTATTCAGCGCTGCTGAACGTAGCTTACATCTCGTTCTCTGGCGCTGCTGAACGTAGCTTACATCTCATTATCTGGCGCTGCTGAACGTAGCTTACGGCTCGTTCTCTGGCGCTGCTGAACGTAGCTTACATCTCGTTCTCTGGCGCTGCTGAACGTAGCTTACATCTCGTTCTCTGGCGCTGCTGAACGTAGCTTACATCTCGTTATCTGGCGCTGCTGAACGTAGCTTACATCTCGTTCTCTGGCGCTGCTGAACGTACCTTACGGCTGGTTATCTGCTCCCAGATGCCCTCGGCCTTCTGGAGGATGTCCTCGATGTCCAGCTTCATGGACAGCTCGTTGATGTGCTGCAGGGACAATCCGCCTCAGTGATAACGTCTTCTACTCTGAACGTAACTCATGAAACGTGTCTCCAGCTCACCTTTAGGATCTCATTGAATCCATAGTTCTCCTCCATTATCTTCTTCTTCTCAGAGTCCAGGATGGCACAGCAGATCAGCAGGTGGAAATTGTCACAGGGCAGACCGGTCCACATCACCTGGGGAGACAGGTGGACAGAGACCTGTTCCTGGTGTCCAATACAGAACCACTCCAGAAGAAGAAGCTCACCTCCCAGAGCCTCAAGACATCCTGGAAGCTGAGCTCTCTCTTGAAGCGGATCAACAGCCAGCGGAAGCAGAAATACAGGAAGCCTGAATCCTGAGACTCTGAAGCAGAGAGACAGACAGTTAGTCTCCTCTCCCGGACCGGAGGACCTCCTGTCAGCCCACTGGAGCCAGACAGCAGTGGGACCAGCCGGGAGTCCCAGACCCTCACCACGCGGAGAGGCCTGAGGCCTGCTGCTCCTGGGGCCTTCTGAAGACTCCTGGATTGTCTGGCCCTTCAATATTTGTCCTGCTGGTTTTTTTCGTGACTTGTTTCATGAATTCTATTTTTTTTGCTCTCTGGTTTGTGAACACCAGATTTTCAAACTGAAAACTTTGTTTTGAAAGCGCCACATGAGGTCATCTCCTCTCTGATATGAGGTTGTGATGAAGCTCCAGAGACTCCAGGGGAGTCCACGTACCGAGGTAGTTCCAGAAGGACAAGTCCAGCAGCCTGAGCAGAGTGCTGAGCTGGATCAGCTGAGTCTTCATGCCCTGCATCTGCTCCTCAAAGTTCTGGCGCTGAGGACCACAACAAACACACGTGTCCATCCACACATCTACAGACGCCCAGATCATCGCTTACGTCCCGACTCACCATCTGGTCCATGAAGGAGACGAAGCACCAGAAGGCATCCACCTCGTTCTCCATCACGTAGAGGATGGGGGACAGCAGGTCGCTCATGCCCTGGACGTAGCCTGGAGACAGAGAGCTCAGCACCTCGTCCCCACGGGGCCGAGGCGCTCGGGACTCACCCAGGTCAAAGTCCCACATGCAGTAGGTCATCAGGATGTCGTGCAGGAGGACCAGGCCCGGGTTGTCCGGGCCTTCGTAGAAGCGGTTGCTCCGGTCCGTTCGGTTCACGTCTTTCTCTGAGGACAAAGGACAGAGGACAGGCGGTTAGGCGTGGGCAGGGCCCGTCTCAGTGGGTGGGGCCCCGTCTCAGTGGGCGGCGGCGGAGGGGCGTCACCGATCAGACTCCTGGAATCCCTCAGCCTGGAGTTCCTCCTCTCCTGCTCCGCGCTCACGGACTTCCACTGGAGCTTCATCCGGAAGTATTCATCCCTGCCACCAGACACAGGCGTCAAGACTCACTCCATCTATTGACCGCCCATCTATTGACCGCCCATCTATTGACCGCCCATCTATTGACCGCCCATCTATTGATCGCCCATCTATTGACCGCCCATCTATTGACCGCCCATCTATTGACCGCCCATCTATTGATCGCCCATCTATTGACCGCCCATCTATTGATCAGTCACTTTATTAGGTACACCAGTTTAATACTGTCGCATACAGGGTGTACAGGGGTGTGTATGGGTGTGCGGGTGTGTGTGGTTGTGTGTGTGCGGGTGTGTGTGGTTGTGTGTGTGTGTGTGTATGGGGTTGTGTGCGTGTGGTTGTGTATGGGTGTGTGTGTGTGTGTGTGTGTATGGGTGTGCGGGTGTGTGTGGTTGTGTATGGGTGTGTGGTTGTGTGCGTGTGGTTGTGTGTGTGTGTATGGGTGTGCGTGTGCTTGTGTGCGTGTGGTTGTGTGTGTGTGTCCCTAGTAGCGTGTCCCTCCTGCTTGTGAACCTACGTTCTGGTTCTCTGCAGCCCCTTCCTGTCCTCCAGGGTGCTGTCCCAGGGGACGCATCCCAACAGGAACTTCCAGGCCTCTTTCCTCAAAGCGTGGCAGAGGCCCTGGTGAGACAGACAGGGTGAGACAGACGGGGTGAGACAGACGGGGTGAGACAGTGATGATGAAGAATAAACCTGTCTCACCCCTTTGAATATGACTTGTTTGAGCAGCGGGACGTTGGTCATCCTCCCCTCGGGGTCCTGGTGTCGGCTCCAGGCCTCCGAGGACAGAGGACCAGCACGGGTCACCTCCGGCCTCGCCCCCAGGTCAATCTGAGACAGACGGGTCAAGGTGAGACAGACGGGTCAATCTGAGACAGACGGGTCAACGTGAGACAGACGGGTCAAGGTGAGACAGACGGGTCAAGGTGAGACAGACGGGTCAAGGTGAGACAGACGGGTCAACGTGAGACAGACGGGTCAAGTTGAGACAGACGGGTCAAGGTGAGACAGACGGGTCAAGGTGAGACAGACGGGTCAAGGTGAGACAGACGGGTCAAGGTGAGACAGACGGGTCAAGGTGAGACAGATGGGTCAAGGTGAGACAGGTCAAGGTGAGACAGACAGTTCATGTGACCCTCACCCTGGTGATGACCTCAAAGCCGGGCTCCTCCTGCTGGTTGATGTCCAGGCCGGGGATGACCTCCCCCAGCAGCTCCGCCTCCTCGGGGGGGCGGAGCTGCTCCTCCGTCACCCGGAACGCGTCGAAGATGTAGTTAGTGACTTTGGAGAAGCCGCCCAGCGTGGTGACGTAGGGGTCCTTCCTGAACTTCTGCTGGAGGCACACGGCTCCGTCAGCACCACCTTCAGAGGAGCTACTGGTGGAGGCTCTACTGGTGGAGGCTCTACTGGAGGAGGCTCTAGTGATGGAGGCTCTACTGGTGGAGGCTCTACTGATGGAGGCTCTACTGGTGGAGGCTCTAGTGATGGAGGCTCTACTGGAGGAGGCTCTAGTGATGGAAGCTCTACTGGTGGAGGCTCTAGTGATGGAGGCTCTACTGATGGAGGCTCTACTGGTGGAGGCTCTAGTGATGGAAGCTCTACTGATGGAGGCTCTACTGGAGGAGGCTCTAGTGATGGAGGCTCTACTGGTGGAGGCTCTACTGGTGGAGGCTCTACTGGAGGAGGCTCTAGTGATGGAGGCTCTACTGGAGGAGGCTCTAGTGATGGAGGCTCTACTGGTGGAGGCTCTACTGATGGAGGCTCTACTGGTGGAGGCTCTACTGGTGGAGGCTCTAGTGATGGAGGCTCTACTGGAGGAGGCTCTAGTGATGGAAGCTCTACTGATGGAGGCTCTACTGGAGGAGGCTCTAGTGATGGAGGCTCTACTGGTGGAGGCTCTACTGGTGGAGGCTCTACTGGAGGAGGCTCTACTGATGGAGGCTCTACTGATGGAGGCTCTAGTGATGGAAGCTCTACTGGTGGAGGCTCTACTGATGGAGGCTCTACTGGAGGAGGCTCTAGTGATGGAGGCTCTACTGGAGGAGGCTCTAGTGATGGAGGCTCTACTGGTGGAGGCTCTACTGGTGGAGGCTCTAGTGATGGAGGCTCTACTGGTGGAGGCTCTAGTGATGGAAGCTCTACTGGTGGAGGCTCTACTGATGGAGGCTCTACTGATGGAGGCTCTACTGGTGGAGGCTCTAGTGATGGAAGCTCTACTGGTGGAGGCTCTAGTGATGGAGGCTCTAGTGATGGAAGCTCTACTGATGGAGGCTCTACTGGTGGAGGCTCTAGTGATGGAAGCTCTACTGGTGGAGGCTCTACTGGTGGAGGCGTGTGACCCTCTCTGATGATGGCGCGGCTGTGTCCAGACGCCGTCGAGGTAGCTCCGCGGAGATTGTGCGCTCTTTTAGTTTTTGTGTTTATTTTTAATGTTTTCTTTGCCACAAACACATCGGCACTAACAGCATACGACCGCAGCACACTTTTGGACATAAACTTTTGCGCAAAACAAGGGTTTTTGTCCACTTTTTCCATCGATCCAGCGTGGCGGCCGAGATCGACGAGCGAACCACAACAACAACAGTGGAGCCGCTACTACGGGAGACGACGAAAACATCGAGGGAAACGGAGCGGAATTCGAACAGACTGAGAGTTCAAGCCCACCGTCCACCTCTGCCCAGCATCCTTCTTGCTAACGTCCAGTCTCTGGAAAATAAGATGGATGATGTTAGGGCAAGGATCAGATTCCAACGGGACATGAGGGACTGTAACATCTTTTGTCTGGCGGAAACATGGCTGACCCGCTGGTGCCGGATCGAGTCATATGCCCAACCGAGTCCTTCTCTGTTTTCCGTGCAGACAGAACGGAAGAGTCTGGTAAATCTAAGGGTGGAGGCGTTTGCTTCATGACTAACAACAAGTGGTGCAACCCCAAGGACATTAAGACTCTTTCTCGCTCCTGCTCGCGAACCTGGAACATCTGACGATCTCATGCCGTCCATTCTACCTTCCCGGGAGTTCAGCTCGGTCATCACCACAGCCGTCTACATACCACCACAAGCGGACACCGACATAGCACTATCGGACCTACATGATGTGTTATGTCGGCATCAGAACAAGTATCCCGACGCTGTGGTGGTGGCTGGGGACTTTAATAGGCAAACCTAAAAAGTCATGCGAACTTTCACCAGCACATTACGTGTGCTACCAGAGGGAAAGAACGTTGGACCACTGCTATACGCCATTCAAGAGAGGCTACAAGGCTGTCTCTCTCCTCCGTTCGGAAATCAGACCATGCCGCCATTTTTCTGCTTCCGAGTACCGCAAAAGATCGCGGGAAGCGGTAGTGACGAGGAACGAAGCGGTGGTCTGACCAATCAGAGGCTGAGCTACAGGACGCTCTGCGTGTCGTCGACTGGGACATGATCCAATCCAGTTCCAGTGACGCCAGCGAGTTTATGGAAGTAGCAATGAGCCTCATAGCAACGCTTAGCGGACACCATCGCCCCACGGTAAAAGTTAGGGTCTTTCCTAACCAAAAGCCGTGGGTTGATAGATCCATCCGTGAAGCTGTGAACGCCTGCATTGCTGCCTATAACTCCGGTCTTGTATCCGGCAACATGGACGAGTACAAGGCAGCGGTCTATGGACTGAGGAGGGCGGTGAAGGAAGCCAAGAGGAAGTACCGAGACAGAGTGGAATCACAGATGGAGCAGCGCGACACCAGGCGCCTATGGCAGGGGCTACGGACTATCACAGACTACCAGAGCAGACCCTGCGCAATGGTGAGTGCCGACGCATCCCTAGCGGACGACCTGAACTCATTTTATGCACGGTTTGAGGCTAGCAACAACAGCGCTAGCTCGCCGGCTGACAACAACACCGTTAGCGCAGCCGAGGTGAGTTCTACCGCTGGGGATGAACACACACTCTCTGTGACCGAGCACAGTGTGAGGAGGGCTCTGTTGAGGGTGAACACCAGGAAAGCTGCAGGTCCAGATGGCATATCTGGGCGAGTACTGAAGACCTGTGCTAACCAGCTAGCTCCAGTGTTCACCACAATATTCAACCTCTCCCTGGCTGAGTCCGTGGTCCCCGCCTGCTTCAAGAGATCCACTATTGTCCCTGTGCCCAAGAATGCTTCTCCAGCATGTATGAATGACTACCGACCGGTGGCCCTCACCTCGGTGGTCATGAAATGCTTTGAGAGGCTGATAAAGGACTACATCTGCGCCTTCCTCTCTTCCTCCATGGACCCGCTGCAGTTTGCTTATCGCCCAAACAGATCCACGGATGATGCTGTCTCCCAGGTACTGCACACCACACTCTCTCATCTGGACAGCCAGAGGGGGCTATGTGAGACTGCTGTTCATTGATTATAGTTCAGCTTTCAACACCATAGTCCCTCCAGACTGGCCGGCAAGCTGATTGAGCTGGGACTGAACACCCCTGTGTGCTTGGATCCTGGACTTCCTGACCGCCAGGCCACAGGTGGTGAGGGTGGGCAGACACACGTCCAAATCCCAGACCCTGAACACAGGATCCCCAGGGTTGCGCCTCAGCCCCTACTGTACTCCCTGTACACACATGACTGTGTGGCCAGGTTCAGCTCCAACACCATCATCAAGTTTATGGATGACACAGTGGTGGTGGGCCTGATCTCCGACAACGACGAGAAGGCCTACCTGAAGGAAGTTGCTGATCTGTCACTCTGGTGCCAGGACAACAGCCTCATCATGAATGTCACCAAAACTAAGGAGCTGATTGTGGACTTTAGGAGGGTACAACAACAGAGGACGACTCACCACTGGGGATTAACGGGACTACTGTGGAGAGGGTGAGCGGTATAAATACCTGGGAGTCCACATCACCGAGGATCTGACATGGTCAACGAACACAGACACTCTGGTGAGAAAGGCAAGGCAGCGCCTACCACCTCAGGCAGCTGACTAAATTTAAAGTTTCCCAGAGGATCCTTCAGTCCTTCTACTCTGGAGCTGTAGAGAGCGTCCTGACAGGAAGCATCACAGCCTGGTTTGGCAACTGCTCCGCTCAGGACAGGAAGGCTCTGCAGAGAGTAGTGCTCGGCTGAGCGCACTATTGGAACTACACTCCCACCCTGCAGGACTTGTACACCAGGAGGTGCAGAACCAGAGCCGGCAGGATCATGAAGGATCCTCACCACCCCAACAACAGACTGTTTCAGCTGCTGCGGTCAGGCAGGCGCCCGTAGTCACGCTGCAAGAACAGAGAGACTGAGACGGAGTTTCTTTCCTCAGGCCATCAGGACTGTGAACTCCGACCTCACCAGGACCCCCACATAGACCCACACAACTGCCCCTCTTAGGCACACACACACACACACACACACTTACTGTAAATATTGTGTTGTTTTTTATTGTAAATAGTGTGTACTTGTTGCCCTTGCACATTCCTGCTGAGCATTGCCACTTTCATTTCACTGCACACCCTGTGTGTGTATGTGACAAATAAAACATCTTGAATCTTGAATCTAAAGTGAGTAAATCAATAACGACTTCACCAAATCACCTGCAGACCGGGTGAGTGTCTGTCTGTGTGTGTCTCTGTGTGGCCTTCAGGTGTCTCCTCACCTGAACGAGGCCGTAGTTGTTGTCGTCCAGCAGGTTCTCAAAGGACTGAGACAGAGTCCTGAGAGGAGAGAGCAGCAGACAGGAGGGGTCTCCTGGAGCCCTACACACACACACACACACACACACACACACACACACACACACACACACACACACACACACACACACACACACACACACACACACACACACACACACACACACACACACACACACACACACACACACACACACACACACACACACACACACACACACACACACACACAGTTCATTCAGCCTCAATCGCTCCATCTCTCATTCAGCCCTTCTTTCCTTCCTCCCTTCACATTTCCTTCCTCCCTTCACGTTTCCTTCACCCTCCCTCTTTCCCTTCACGTTTCCTTCCTCCCTTCACGTTTCCTTCACCCTCCCTCTTTCCCTTCACGTGTCCTCTCTTCCTTCACGTTTCCTTCCTCCTTTCACGTTTCCTTCCTCCTTTCACGTTTCCTTCCTCCCTTCATGTTTCCTTCACCCTCCCTCCCCGTTTCCTTCCTCCCTTCACGTTTCCTTCCTCTCTTCATGTTTCCTTCACCCTCCCTCCCCATTTCCTTCGTCCCTTCACGTTTCCTTCACCCTCCCTCTTTCCCTTCACGTGTCCTCTCTTCCTTCACGTTTCCTTCCTCCTTTCACGTTTCCTTCCTCCTTTCACGTTTCCTTCCTCCCTTCACGTTTCCTTCCTCCTTTCACGTTTCCTTCCTCCCTTCATGTTTTCCTTCACCCTCCCTCCCCGTTTCCTTCCTTCCTTCACGTTTCCTTCCTCCTTTCACGTTTCCTTCCTCCCTTCATGTTTTCCTTCACCTTCCCGTTTACTTCCTCCCTTCACATTTCCTTCCTCCCTTCACCCTCCCTCCCTTCACGTTTCCTCCCTCCATTCACGTTTCCTCCCTCCCTTCATGTTTTCCTTCACCTCCTCCCATTTCCTTCCTCCTTTCACGTTTCCTTCCTCCCTTCACGTTTCCTTCCTCCTTTCACGTTTCCTTCCTCCCTTCATGTTTTCCTTCACCCTCCCTCCATGTTTCCTTCCTTCCTTCACGTTTCCTTCCTCCCTTCATGTTTCCTTCATCCCTTCATGTTTTCCTTCACCTTCCCGTTTCCTTCCTCCCTTCACATTTCCTTCCTCCCTTCACCCTCCCTCCCTTCACGTTTCCTCCCTCCATTCACGTTTCCTCCCTCCATTCACGTTTCCTCCCTCCCTTCATGTTTTCCTTCACCCTCCCTCCCCGTTTCCTTCCTCCCTTCACGTTTCCTCCCTCCCTTCACGTGTCCTCTCTCCCTTCACGTTTCCTTCCTCCCTTCACATTTTCTTTCCTCCCTTCATGTTTCCTCCCTCCCCCCTTCCTCCCTCCCTCCCAGGTGAAGTCGTGTACTCACTGTCTGAGCAGAGCGAACCTCCCGAGGCTGTCCAGGAACTCTCTGCTGCCGCCCTGGTGGAAGTGCAGCGCGGGCGGCGAGGAGCAGGACTCCTTCAGCTTCAGGACCAGGAAGGTCCATCCTTCTTCTTTCACGCTGATGGAGCGCAGGTCACCCACGGCCAAGCTGAACGCCCCCCGGCTCTTCTCACGGCAGGGGGTCAGAGAGCCTGTGAGACCAGGGACAGGGTTCAGAGAGCCTGCAGACCAGGGACAGGGCAGGCCTCACCCTCGGCGGGGCTCTTCTTCACGGCGTGGACCATGTCCCAGTCCGTCTCGATGCTCTGGCTGTCCAGCAGGGCCTTCTGTCCGGAGACCTGGTCCCCCTCCATGACGGAGCTGGAGTCCTGAGGAGACAAGGCCAGGGGCACACTGAGGCGCTGCTCCCTGTGGAGGGGCTACCTGCAGTCATGTAGGAACAGTGTGCCTGTCGTACGGTGTACCTGACGTACGGTGTGCCTGTCGTACGGTGTGCCTGTCGTACGGTGTGCCTGACGTACGGTGTGCCTGACGTACGGTGTGCCTGTCGTACGGTGTGCCTGTCGTACGGTGTGCCTGTCGTACGGTGTGCCTGACGTACGGTGTGCCTGTCGTACGGTGTGCCTGTCGTACGGTGTGCCTGTCGTACGGTGTGCCTGTCGTACGGTGTGCCTGCGACGTGCCCGCGACGTGTGCCTGACGACGGTGTGCCTGTCGACGTGCCTGTCGACGTGTGCCTGTCGACGGTGTGCCTGACGACGGTGTGCCTGTCGACGTGTGCCTGTCGTGACGGTGTGCCTGTCGTGACGGTGTGCCTGTCGACGGTGTGCCTGTCGACGGTGTGCCTGTCGACGGTGTGCCTGTCGACGGTGTGCCTGTCGACGGTGTGCCTGTCGACGGTGTGCCTGTCGACGGTGTGCCTGTCGACGGTGTGCCTGTCGACGGTGTGCCTGTCGACGGTGTGCCTGTCGACGGTGTGCCTGTCGTGACGGTGTGCCTGTCGACGGTGTGCCTGTCGACGGTGTGCCTGACGACGGTGTGCCTGTCGACGGTGTGCCTGTCGACGGTGTGCCTGACGACGTGCCGTCGACGTGTGCCTGTCGACGGTGTGCCTGTCGACGGTGTGCCTGTCGACGCGGTGTGCCTGTCGACGGTGTGCCTGACGACGGTGTGCCTGTCGCGTGTGCCTGACGGTGTGCCTGTCGACGGTGTGCCTGTCGACGGTGTGCCTGTCGTGACGGTGTGCCTGACGTACGGTGTGCCTGTCGTACGGTGTGCCTGTCGTGTGCCTGTCGTACGGTGTGCCTGACGTACGGTGTGCCTGACGTACGGTGTGCCTGTCGTACGGTGTGCCTGACGTACGGTGTGCCTGTCGTACGGTGTTACGGTGTACCTGTCGGCGGTGCCTGTCGACGGTGTGCCTGACGACGGTGTGCCTGTCGACGTGTGCCTGTCGACGTGTGCCTGTCGTGACGGTGTGCCCGTCGACGGTGTGCCTGTCGCACGGTGTGCCTGTCGCGGTGTGCCTGTCGACGGTGTGCCTGTCGACGGTGTGCCTGTCGACGGTGTGCCTGACGTGTGCCTGACGACGGTGTGCCTGTCGACGGTGTGCCTGACGTGACGGTGTGCCTGTCGACAGTGTGCCTGTCGTACGGTGTGCCTGTCGTGCGGTGCCTGTCGTACGGTGTGCCTGTCGTACGGTGTGCCTGTCGTACGGTGTGCCTGTCGTACGGTGTGCCTGTCGTACGGTGTGCCTGTCGTACGGTGTGCCTGACGTGTGCCTGACGACGGTGTGCCTGTCGTGACGGTGTGCCTGTCGACGGTGTACCTGTCGACGGTGTGCCTGTCGACGGTGTGCCTGACGACGTGACGGTGTGCCTGTCGACGTGTGCCTGTCGACGGTGTGCCTGACGACGGTGTGCCTGTCGACGGTGTGCCTGTCGACGGTGTGCCTGACGACGGTGTGCCTGTGACGGTGTGCCTGTCGTGACGTGTGCCTGTCGACGGTGTGCCCGTCGGTGTGCCTGTCGACGGTGTGCCTGTCGTCGGTGTGCCTGTCGTGACGTGTGCCTGACGGTGTGCCTGTCGTACGGTGTGCCTGTCGGACGGTGTGCCTGTCGACGTGTGCCTGTCGACGGTGTGCCTGTCGACGGTGTGCCTGTCGACGGTGTGCCTGTCGACGTGTGCCTGTCGACGGTGCCTGACGACGGTGTGCCTGTCGTACGGTGTGCCTGACGTACGGTGTTACGGTGTACCTGTCGTAAGGTGTGCCTGTCGTACGGTGTGCCTGTCGTACGGTGTGCCTGTCGTACGGTGTGCCTGTCGTACGGTGTGCCTGACGTACGGTGTGCCTGTCGTACGGTGTGCCTGTCGTACGGTGTGCCTGTCGTACGGTGTGCCTGTCGTACGGTGTGCCTGTCGTACGGTGTGCCTGTCGTAAGGTGTGCCTGTCGTACGGTGTGCCTGTCGTACGGTGTTACGGTGTGCCTGTCGTACGGTGTGCCTGACGTACGGTGTTATGGTGTACCTGTCGTACGGTGTGCCTACAGTGTAACAGACCTTCCCGGCACACAGCATGCTGGACGTGTCCTCCGGTCTGAACTCCACCAGGACTTCAGATTCCTGTGTGAGAAACAACCAGAAGCATCAGCTGAGTCTGAGGGGGGGTTAGGGGTGAGGGGGGGGGTTAGGGGTGAGGGGTTAGGTGTGATGGGGGGGGGGTTAGGGGTGAGGTTAGGGTTTAGGGGGGGGGGGGTCCAGAGTCAGCTGCTGTACCTTGTCAACGACCCGGAGGCAGCCGGAGACGAGGGCGTCTGGCCCCCCGCCGTCGCTCGCCGGGTGGATGAAGACGCCTTCATGTTCAAACACGACCTGGAGGCAGACGCCATGGGCTCAGTGAAGAGGCAGCTGGACAGGAAGTGATGCGCTAGACAGGAAGTGGTGCGCTCCTTTTGAGGGTGAACACCTTATGTTGTGTATGAAATATGATGTTGTTACCTGCTGTGTGAGTGTGCGGGCGAGTGTGTGTGTCTGTCTGTGTCTGTGTGTGTGTGTGCTCTACAGATTGTTGTTCATGTGACTCAATGAACTAAAAACAAAATAAATCTTCTATTTTGCCACTTTTTTATTATTCACATTAGTTCTTAATGTTTTAGCAAAGGTCCCTGGGACCAGGTCTCTGGGACCAGGTCTCGGGTATGTCGCTAGCAGCGTGCTAATGTTACCAAATCTTTGAGCACGTGACTTAGCGCTTCCGGCTCGTGCTGTGCACCTACAACATGGATCAATGGGCGGGTTCGGGTTCCGGTTCGGGGGCAGTTCCGTGTCGCGTGGCGCCTGTGAGGCTGATGTCACAACACAGCTAGCACAGCGGCTAACGGCTGCACTCGCGTCACTCGCGGCTCGAGCGGCCGTTATCACGCCACGTTGGACCCGGACACACGTCACCGGCATCTAAACGCGAACAAACAGAGTTTCTACCTTCAGAAGCGAGTCCGCCGCCATGTCACCTGCTCTGTCTCGCGCCTGATGACGTCACTGCTCACGTGCCTGTCATCTACCAAAACAAAACGGACAAGTCAGCTTCCGGTGGGGAGCGTTCTTCTTCTTCTTCTTTTTATGGTGGTTGGCAGACAGCTTCCCGGTGCACTACCGCCACCCAGCGGTTTGGAGTGTGGAATCTCTGATACTAAAACCAAACAAACATAACATTAATTCTCAGATTCTACTCGTTAGTCTTGTTGACTCTAAATAAAGATAATAAATAAAGTATTTTCAAACATGTATTATTACTAAAGCTTTTCATCATTATATTTCCCTCTCCCATCTCTCTGAGATCTTTTATTTAATGTCTCTCTCAGTACCTTCTCTATGCCTCATCACCTTCTCCATCACTCATCACCTTCTCCATCACTCAGCACCTTCTCCATCACTCAGCACCTTCTCCATCACTCAGCACCTTCTCCATCACTCATCACCTTCTCCATCACTCAGCACCTTCTCCATCACTCAGCACCTTCTCCATCACTCAGCACCTTCTCCATCACTCAGTATCTTCTCCATCACTCATCACCTTCTCCATCACTCAGTATCTTCTCCATCACTCATCACCTTCTCCATCACTCAGTATCTTCTCCATCACTCAGCACCTTCTCCATCACTCAGTATCTTCTCCATCACTCAGTATCTTCTCCATCAATGAAGAGATGCATTGACCTGGTGGTGAGGAAAGGTACTGCAGTGTGTGAGAGAAACAGGGTTGAGTGGAAGGATAGAGGTTCGGTTTTTATTTGTATGTATTTATTTATTTTGAAAGGGAGCACTCTGGTACACACCCCAATCCAGCAGGAGGCGGTAATGCACCACCGCCATACAGCCCAACAAGAAGAAGAAGAAGAAGCCGAGTCTCGTTCTGTATCGCGAGAATTGGGCAAGAGCAGAAGCTAGCTGCGAGCTAACCGTCGGAGCGGAGCGCCTGTTAACCGACAACCGGTGAACCATGAGCGGTGTAACGGCTTCTTCAGCCCGGTGAGACGACAGCCGGCAGCCGCTAGAACAAGATGGACGTGGTGAGCCTCTCTCCCGGAGAGGAGCTGGAGGACGGGGAGATCTGCGACGATGAAACCGAGGAGAGCGCGCCTCTCCGGCGGGGGGATGGTGGCGTCAGCAGGCCCGCCCGCGGGGCTCCTCCACGGAGACCGAACCAGCACGCGCACCCGGTGCCGCCGCACGTGGGCCACCGGTACATGGTCCCCTACGACCGCCGAGCGCACGACCCGTTCCCCCCGAGCCACCGGCAGCAGTGCGGGCCTAGCGGGCCGGACCGGCCCCCCGAGCCCCCCGCTCCGGGGCTCGGGCTCCACGGGGACCCGAGCCCGAGGACCAGCTTCTGGGAGCGCAGCCACGGGGCCCTGGGCCGGTTCCGGCACCGGGCCATGCCCAACGGGGGCCGCGGGGGCTGGAGCCGAGGCGGCCGGGGCGCCGCCAGAGGTCCCCCCGGTCGTTACGGGCCCGGAGAGAGCCACGGGCCCCAGAAGGACTCCCCCTCGAGGAAGCGTATCCTTCACGGAGTTATGTGATCATTCATAACAACATGTATCTACTGATTATTATATCATAATTACAATGTGTCATGGGTTAACTGAGTATTATAATCATTAATAATGTGAGCCATATGTCATGGGTTAACTGGTTATATTGTTATAACTCCTGCTCATTCAATTATACCAGGCGGCAATATTTAGAACTAATAACAATAAGTAATAATAATAACATGTAATAATACAGCTTTAAGCCTTGGAATAATAAGGCATGATGATGACCTTTAACCCGGCCTCAGAGAAGCAGCCCCCCAGGGTCCAGATCAGGAAGGCCTGTAAACCAGAGCCCAGTGTAGACGAGTCCTTCGAGGACCTGCTGTCCAAGTACCGGCAGATCCAGCTGGAGCTGGAGTGCATCCGCAGGGAGGAGACGGAGGCCCTGGAGCCCCCAGGGGGGGCCCAGACCCCCGACCACACCGCCAGTATTACACCCAGCCAGCCTGAACCCGGACCCGGACCTGGACCTGGACCCGGGCCAGCTCCTCCGGACCCGGCAGCAGAGGACCTGTTGGAGCTGCAGAAGGTGGAGGAGAAGAAGGTGTTCCACGCCTTCAACATCAAACCTCTCCGTCAGAAGCTGCCTACACCCGCCGTGCTGCAGGAGCTGAGGAGCAGGAGGGAGGAGCAGGAGGGAGGAGGAGGAGGCGCGGAGCAGCAGGGTGAGCAAACAGGAAGTGCCTTCAAAATATAAGTGGATCCCCAGGGAGAATAAAAAGTGGTCGTCATGGTAACCACCAGGTCCCTGGTTCCATCCCCGCTCTCCTCAGTTAATGTTGATGTGTCCTTGAGCAAGGCACTGGACCCCCAGCTGAGGAAGGGGAGATGCCCTCTGGTCCTTCTCGCTATACCTCTACATTTCTAAACCTTGTGAATAGAGATGTGTAAATGTACATAAACATTTTAAAAAGGGTCTCTTCCTGTCTCCAGGAGGAGAAGAAGAGGAGGAGACAACTCAAGCGGAGCAGAAGGCCGAAGAGGAGGAGGAGGAGGAGGAGGAGGAGAAGAAGAGTGAGAGCTGCTGCGAGGACACCAACAAAGAAGAGAGTCTCAGGGCGTCCTCGGTCTCCAGTGAGGACTCCGTCACCTCCCCTGACAAGGTGTGGGCGTGGTCCAATGGGGGGGGGGGGTCAGAGGTCCCAGTACACACTACCAGTGCCCAGTATGCCTTGCTCAACGGTGCCCCGTCTGTTCCCCGCAGCCGGCCGTGAAGGTGGAGGAGGAGGAGCTATCGGAGCTGCAGCTCCGCCTCCTGGCGCTGCAGTCGGCCAGTAAGAAGTGGCAGCAGCAGGAGCAGCAGGTGATGAAGAAGAGCAAGGAGCGCATCACCAAGGTGGTCCAGGAGAAGAGCTCCGCCCCCCCCGTCAGACCCAGGGTCACCACCAGGTCCGCTTCCGCCGCCGCCGCCGCGGCCGCCGCAGAGCGGTTCCGGCCCAGGTCCAAACCTCTGGACAGGGACCGAAACAAGACCGGGCCCAGACCACCTGACCGAGACAGGGAGAGGCCCAAAGCCAGTCCCAAACCGGGTCCTAAACCGGGTCCTAAACCGGGTCCTAAACCAGGTCCCAAACCAAGTCCTAAACCAGGTCCTAAACCGGGTCCTAAACCAGGTCCCAAACCAGGTCCCAAACCAGGTCCCAAACCAAGTCCTAAACCAGGTCCTAAACCAGGTCCCAAGACTCCAGGGAAGGTCCACATGGCCAAGAAGATCACCAGTCCAGGTGAGTCCAGACCCTTGTTGATTATTACAAGAGTTCTTAAAAACAATGTGTATTCAAATCGTTGTGATCCCAGAACATTGTGAACGTCTTTACCACCGAGCTAACGGCCGTTACCGACCACCAGGCTCGGTGGCCAAGCAGGCCTTCAGGAAGCAGCAGCTGAGGACCTGGAAGCTGCAGCAGAGGGAACAGGAAGTGAGCCGCAGACAGGAAGAGGAAGTGAGCCGCAGACAGGAAGAGGAAGACCGGCGCAAGCGGGAAGACGAGATCCGACGCATCCGAGACCTGTCCAATCAGGACGAGCAGTACAACCGCTTCATGAAGCTGGTGGGCGGGAGGCCCAGCACGCGCAGCCGGGTAGGAACACCACAGAAGAAGAGTGAGGCTCACTGCACCTTCTGGTGGACCACCACAGAAGAAGAGTGAGGCACGTGTTGTTTCTGTCCTTCAGTCCAGAGACGGGGATCACAGGAAGTCAGCCGGTAAACCGGGACCGGACGGCTCGGGGAACCTGTACCAGTACGACAACTACGACGAGGTCGCCATGGACACGGACAGCGAGACGGGGTCACCAGGTGAGACCCCAGCCCACTGAGAGACTTCCTGTTTACATAAAGTCTCCACTTCCTGTTTACATAGTCCTGACGTCCTGTTTACATAGTCCTGATTTCCTGTTTACATAGTCCTGACTTCCTGTTTACATAACCTCCACTTCCTGTTTGCGTAGTCCTGACTTCCTGTTTGTGTTTCAGTGCCGTCCCCTAAACACAACCATCTGAGTGCAGAAGATCCATCAGGGTTCCCTCAG
Organism: Pseudoliparis swirei; assembly: GCF_029220125.1. NCBI lineage: Eukaryota > Metazoa > Chordata > Actinopteri > Perciformes > Liparidae > Pseudoliparis > Pseudoliparis swirei. The sequence continues at coordinate 444,829 of NC_079393.1, read as the reverse complement.
ATGTCTCCTTACGACTGTCTTCAGTTTGGACTGGTACGCTCTTCATCTCCTCCTCCTCCTCTTCATCTCCTATTCCTCCTCTTCATCTCTTCCCTCCTCATCATCTCCTCCTCCTCTTCATCTCTTCCCTCCTCGTCATCTCCTCTTCATCTCCTACTCAGGGTTGATGAAGGTTAATAACGTTTTCTCCTTGTGTCTCAGCCGTTTCTCTCCCACATGCTGTCGGTGGCTCCTCCCCCTCCCCCTCTGCCCCCCCCAGCAGACGAGCTGGCGCCTCCTCCCAAGCCTCCCTTTGCTGATGAAGAGGAGGAGGAGGAGATGCTGCTGAGGGAGACCTGTCTGATGTCCATGGCCCACAAGAGGGTGACGTCCACAGAGGTGAGGTAGCCAGACCTCCAGGTGTCTCCTGTGACCTTCGGCCTCTAACTGGACCTCTTGTCCCCCTGCAGGAGACCAGCTCCAGCGGACCTCCGTCTCCTGGAGGTCCTCCGGTCCCTCAGCAGCCAATCAGAGGGAACCTGAGCACCGTCAGCCTGAACACCACCCCTCAGACCCGAAGCAGCAAGTTCAGAGGACACCACACTGCCCGAGCACCACTAGTGGTGAGGAGGAGGAGGAGGAGGAGGAGGAGGATGATGATGATGATCTGTCTGTGTCCCCCCAGCTGCCCAGACACAAGGCGGTGGTGGTTTCTCTCATCGACTCAGACGACAGTGACTCAGATGTGGACGCCTGCAGCTCCACCCAGACCTTCGGAGGACTGGAGTCCATGATCAGAGAGGCCCGGAGGACAGTGGAGGTGAGACATGTGATCAGAGGCCCGGAGGACAGTGGAGGTGAGACATGTGATCAGAGAGGCCCGGAGGACAGTGGAGGTGAGACATGTGATCAGAGGTCCGGAGGACAGTGGAGGTGAGACATGTGATCAGAGGTCCGGAGGACAGTGGAGGTGAGACATGTGATCAGAGGTCCGGAGGACAGTGGAGGTGAGACATGTGATCAGAGGCCCGGAGGACAGTGGAGGTGAGACATGTGATCAGAGGCCTGGAGGACAGTGGAGGTGAGACATGTGATCAGAGGTCCGGAGGACAGTGGAGGTGAGACATGTGATCAGAGGCCTGGAGGACAGTGGAGGTGAGACATGTGATCAGAGGCCCGGAGGACAGTGGAGGTGAGACATGTGATCAGAGGCCCGGAGGACAGTGGAGGTGAGACATGTGATCAGAGAGGCCCGGAGGACAGTGGAGGTGAGACATGTGATCAGAGGCCCGGAGGACAGTGGAGGTGAGACATGTGATCAGAGGCCTGGAGGACAGTGGAGGTGAGACATGTGATCAGAGGCCCGGAGGACAGTGGAGGTGAGACATGTGATCAGAGGCCCGGAGGACAGTGGAGGTGAGACATGTGATCAGAGGCCTGGAGGACAGTGGAGGTGAGACATGTGATCAGAGGCCCGGAGGACAGTGGAGGTGAGACATGTGATCAGAGGCCCGGAGGACAGTGGAGGTGAGACATGTGATCAGAGGCCCGGAGGACAGTGGAGGTGAGACATGTGATCAGAGGCCCGGAGGACAGTGGAGGTGAGACATGTGATCAGAGGCCCGGAGGACAGTGGAGGTGAGACATGTGATCAGAGGCCCGGAGGACAGTGGAGGTGAGACATGTGATCAGAGGCCCGGAGGACAGTGGAGGTGAGACATGTGATCAGAGGCCCGGAGGACAGTGGAGGTGAGACATGTGATCAGAGGCCCGGAGGACAGTGGAGGTGAGACATGTGATCAGAGGCCCGGAGGACAGTGGAGGTGAGACATGTGATCAGAGGCCCGGAGGACAGTGGAGGTGAGACATGTGATCAGAGGCCCGGAGGACAGTGGAGGTGAGACATGTGATCAGAGGCCCGGAGGACAGTGGAGGTGAGACATGTGATCAGAGGCCCGGAGGACAGTGGAGGTGAGACATGTGATCAGAGGCCCGGAGGACAGTGGAGGTGAGACATGTGATCAGAGGCCCGGAGGACAGTGGAGGTGAGACATGTGATCAGAGGCCCGGAGGACAGTGGAGGTGAGACATGTGATCAGAGGCCCGGAGGACAGTGGAGGTGAGACATGTGATCAGAGGCCCGGAGGACAGTGGAGGTGAGACATGTGATCAGAGGCCTGGAGGACAGTGGAGGTGAGACATGTGATCAGAGAGGCCCGGAGGACAGTGGAGGTGAGACATGTGATCAGAGGTCCGGAGGACAGTGGAGGTGAGACATGTGATCAGAGGCCCGGAGGACAGTGGCCGTGACTCGTGACTCATCATTGTGGCGGTGACCCATGACTCATCATTGTGGCCGTGACCCGTGACTCGTCATTGTGGCCGTGACTCATGACTCATCATTGTGGCCGTGACTCGTGACTCATCATTGTGGCCGTGACTCATGACTCATCATTGTGGCCGTGACTCGTGACTCATCATTGTGGCCGTGACCCGTGACTCATCATTGTGGCGGTGACTCATGACTCATCATTGTGGCCGTGACTCATGACTCATCATTATGGCCATGACTCATCATTGTGGCCATGACTCATCATTGTGGCCGTGACTCATGACTCATCATTGTGGCCGTGACTCATGACTCATCATTGTGGCCGTGACTCATGACTCATCATTGTGGCGGTTCTCAGGCAGCGAAGCCGAAGGTGGCGTCGGGCTGTGAGAAGGAGAACAACCCGGTCAGGACCCCAGAGGCCTTACCTGAGGACAAGAGGGCCGAGTACCGCCTCCTCAAGGAGGAGATCGCCAGGTGAGACGGCAGCCAGAGACACGCTCGTCTCTCTGGACGCGTCCGACGTGCGTCCTCTTTGTCCTCAGCCGGGAGAAGCAGAAGACCGTGAAGGCCGGCGGTCCTCGGAGCGCGGCGCCCCCGGCCGTCTCGGTGCCGGACCCGTCGGTGAAAGCGGCCGCCGAGCTGAGAGCGGCCGAGGCGGAGCAGAGACTGGACAAGCACAGGTGAGAGCGGCCGGTCCTCGGCGTCCGTGAAGTCCCCAGGTGGAGCGCTCCGTGACGTCTGTCCTCCGCCTCAGAGAGCTGCTGCAGAGGGACGAGGCCGTCCTGGAGCAGCTGCTCCTCCAGCAGCTGAAGAAGAGAGACTCGCTGAGAGCCGCCGACGCCAAAGTGGCAAAGCTCCGGGAGCAGCTGGCGGCCTCGGAGAAGATCGCCACGGCAACCAGGACGCTGCTCAAGAAGCTGCAGGAGCAGGTGAGGGACTGGGTCACCCCCCGTCTGTAGTCCAGAGGGAGCAGGTGAGGGACTGACCCCCAGCTGCTCCTTGGTGGAAGGAGGGTGGAGGAGTTGCATGTCTTCAGGACCTGAACCGGGTCCTCTGCCCCCCCAGGTCCACCGGGTGGAGCACCGCGTGTCCATCAAGACCTGTCTGTCTGCGCGCCTGGAGCAGGAGCTGGCTCAGGCCCAGCTGGCCCCCAGCAGGGGGGCCAAACGCAGAGCAGACCCCAACCAGACTCTGGTGAGACCTCTGTCCTCATGTCCTCTGTCCTCATGTCCTCTGTCCTCTGTCATGTCTTGTACTCATGTCCTCTGTCCTCTGTCATGTCTTGTACTCATGTCCTCTGTCCTCTGTCATGTCTTGTACTCATGTCCTCTGTCCTCTGTCATGTCTTGTACTCATGTCCTCTGTCCTCATGTCCTCATGTATTGTACTCCTCATGTCCTCTGTCCTCATGTCCTCTGTCATGTCTTGTACTCATGTCCTCTGTCCTCTGTCATGTCTTGTACTCATGTCCTCTGTCCTCTGTCATGTATTGTACTCATGTCCTCTGTCATGTCTTGTACTCATGTCCTCTGTCATGTCTTGTACTCATGTCCTCTGTCCTCTGTCATGTCTTGTACTCATGTCCTCTGTCATGTCCTCTGTCCTCTGTCATGTCTTGTCTTGTCCTCTGTCCTCATGTCCTCTGTCATGTCTTGTACTCATGTCCTCTGTCCTCATGTCCTCTGTCATGTCTTGTACTCATGTCCTCTGTCCTCTGTCATGTCTTGTACTCATGTCCTCTGTCCTCTGTCATGTCTTGTACTCATGTCCTCATGTCCTCATGTATTGTACTCCTCATGTCCTCTGTCCTCTGTCATGTCTTGTACTCATGTCCTCTGTCCTCATGTCCTCTGTCATGTCTTGTACTCATGTCCTCTGTCCTCTGTCATGTCTTGTACTCATGTCCTCTGTCCTCATGTATTGTACTCCTCATGTCCTCTGTCCTCATGTCCTCTGTCATGTCTTGTACTCATGTCCTCTGTCCTCTGTCATGTCTTGTACTCATGTCCTCTGTCATGTCTTGTACTCATGTCCTCATGTCCTCTGTCCTCTGTCATGTCTTGTACTCCTCATGTCCTCATGTCCTCATGTCCTCTGTCATGTATTGTACTCCTCATGTCCTCTGTCCTCATGTCTTGTACTCATGTCCTCTGTCCTCTGTCATGTCTTGTACTCATGTCCTCTGTCCTCTGTCATGTCTTGTCCTCATGTCCTCTGTCATGTCTTGTTCTCATGTCCTCTGTCCTCTGTCATGTCTTGTACTCCTCATGTCCTCTGTCCTCATGTCCTCTGTCCTCTCAGCCCAGTAAGCTGCGGCGTGTTGACGCTCCTCGTGGGTCGGCCGAGCTGATCGCTCAGAAGAAGCGTCTGCAGCAGCTGGAGTCTGAGTACGCCCTGAAGATCCAGAAGCTGAAGGAGACGCAGGCCATGTGCAGCCGAGGGGCCCCCCCAGAGGCCCCCCCGCCTTCCCCCGTCTCCTTCCCCCTGCCCCAGCCCTCCCTGCACGACCTCACCCAGGACAAGCGAGCCGAGGCGGAACCTGCGCCCGCTAGAGCCCCCCGCCGGAACTCCCTCCTCCGGCAGTCCAGCAGCTCCTTCACCAAACCCCACCTGGAGCAGCCGAGCTCCGCCCCCGCCAAGGACTCCAAGCCCCCTCAGGGCCCGGCGGGCTGTGGGCCCCCCGCTGAGATGTTTGCAGGGCTGGACCTGGAGGCTCTGAAGCTTCAGTACCAGCAGCAGGCCCGGCTGGGGGAGCTGCTGCAGAAGGAGCTGCAGACGGTGGGGGGACGAGTCCACGGCCCCCCCACCCCCGGACCGGTGAGCACAACGTCTTCCAACGGTTTGTCTTTGTTTCCATGTTCTGGACTCTGACTGCGAGTCAACGGTCTCTCTGCAGGCGGTCCCTCTGGAGGCGGTCTCTGTGGAGGCGGTCCCTCTGGAGACAGTCTCTGTGGAGGCGGTCCCTCTGGAGGCGGTCTCTGTGGAGGCGGTCTCTCTGGAGGCGGTCTCTGTGGAGGCGGTCCCTCTGGAGACAGTCTCTGTGGAGGCGGTCTCTGTGGAGGCGGTCTCTGTGGAGGCGGTCCCTCTGGAGGCGGTCTCTGTGGAGGCGGTCTCTGTGGAGGCGGTCCCTCTGGAGGCGGTCTCTGTGGAGGCGGTCTCTCTGGAGGCGGACGCAGCCAGCAGCCAATCGGGGAGCTCAGAGCTGAAGCCTGTCCCCTACGGAGCCTATCACAGTCCTCTGCTGGTCTTCAGGTCCTACAGGTACATTAGTTGATCTCACTCGTCCTCCTGTGACATCCCACCTGGTCCCTTCTGGGCTTCCCGAGGACAACAGAGACACACAGGACGGCGCTCCCTGTGTGGCTGCTGAACGTGTCTCTTGTGGTCCGTCCCAGGTTCAGTCCGTACTACAGGACCAAGGAGAAGTTGTCTCTGAGCTCCGTCTCCTACAGCAACTCCATAGAAGTCCGGAGGAGCTTCTGCCGCTTCGACCTCACGGGGACCTGCAACGACGACGAGTGCCGATGGTGAGGACGGGTCCTTCATGCCTCTGGTCTCTCTGGTCCCTCTGGTGTCCCTGGTGGCTTCATGTCTCTGGTCCCTCTGGTGTCCCTGGTGGCTTCATGTCTCTGGTCCCTCTGGTGTCTCTGGTGGCTTCATGTCTCTGGTCTCTGGTGGCTTCATGTCTCTGGTCTCTCTGGTGTCTCTGGTGGCTTCATGTCTCTGGTCTCTGGTGGCTTCATGTCTCTGGTCTCTCTGGTGTCTCTGGTGGCTTCATGTCTCTGGTCCCTCTGGTGTCTCTGGTGGCTTCATGTCTCTGGTCCCTCTGGTCTCTCTGGTGGCTTCATGTCTCTGGTCCCTCTGGTGTCTCTGGTGGCTTCATGTCTCTGGTCTCTCTGGTGTCTCTGGTGGCTTCATGTCTCTGGTCTCTCTGGTGTCTCTGGTGGCTTCATGTCTCTGGTCCCTCTGGTGTCTCTGGTGGCTTCATGTCTCTGGTCTCTCTGGTGTCTCTGGTGGCTTCATGTCTCTGGTCTCTCTGGTGTCTCTGGTGGCTTCATGTCTCTGGTCTCTCTGGTGTCCCTGGTGGCTTCATGTCTCTGGTCCCTCTGGTGTCTCTGGTGGCTTCATGTCTCTGGTCCTCTGGTCTCTGGTGGCTTCATGTCTCTGGTCTCTCTGGTCTCTGGTGGCTTCATGTCTCTGGTCCCTCTGGTGTCTCTGGTGGCTTCATGTCTCTGGTCTCTCTGGTGGCTTCATGTCTCTGGTCTCTCTGGTGTCTCTAGTGGCTTCATGTCTCTGGTCCTCTGGTGTCTCTGGTGGCTTCATGTCTCTGGTCCCTCTGGTGTCTCTGGTGGCTTCATGTCTCTGGTCTCTCTGGTGTCCCTGGTGGCTTCATGTCTCTGGTCTCTGGTGTCTCTGGTGGCTTCATGTCTCTGGTCCCTCTGGTGCCTCTGGTGGCTTCATGTCTCTGGTCCCTCTGGTGTCTCTGGTGGCTTCATGTCTCTGGTCTCTCTGGTGTCCCTGGTGGCTTCATGTCTCTGGTCTCTCTGGTGTCTCTGGTGGCTCATGTCTCTGGTCCTCTGGTGTCTCTGGTGGCTTCATGTCTCTGGTCTCTGGTCTCTCTGGTGGCTTCATGTCTCTGGTCTCTCTGGTCTCTCTGGTGGCTTCATGTCTCTGGTCTCTCTGGTGGCTTCATGTCTCTGGTCTCTGGTGGCTTCATGTCTCTGGTCTCTCTGGTGTCTCTGGTGGCTTCATGTCTCTGGTCTCTCTGGTGTCTCTGGTGGCTTCATGTCTCTGGTCCCTCTGGTGTCTCTGGTGGCTTCATGTCTCTGGTCCCTCTGGTGTCTCTGGTGGCTTCATGTCTCTGGTCTCTGGTGTCTCTGGTGGCTTCATGTCTCTGGTCTCTCTGGTGGCTTCATGTCTCTGGTCCCTCTGGTGTCTCTGGTGGCTTCATGTCTCTGGTCTCTCTGGTGGCTTCATGTCTCTGGTCTCTCTGGTGTCTCTGGTGGCTTCATGTCTCTGGTCTCTCTGGTGTCTCTGGTGGCTTCATGTCTCTGGTCTCTGGTGTCTCTGGTGGCTTCATGTCTCTGGTCTCTGGTGGCTTCATGTCTCTGGTCTCTGGTGGCTTCATGTCTCTGGTCTCTCTGGTGTCTCTGGTGTCTCTGGTGGCTTCATGTCTCTGGTCTCTGGTGTCTCTGGTGGCTTCATGTCTCTGGTGTCTCTGGTGGCTTCATGTCTCTGGTCTCTGGTGGCTTCATGTCTCTGGTCTCTGGTGGCTTCATGTCTCTGGTCCCTCTGGTGTCTCTGGTGGCTTCATGTCTCTGGTCTCTCTGGTGTCCCTGGTGGCTTCATGTCTCTGGTCTCTCTGGTGTCTCTGGTGGCTTCATGTCTCTGGTCTCTGGTGGCTTCATGTCTCTGGTGTCTCTGGTGGCTTCATGTCTCTGGTCTCTCTGGTGTCTCTGGTGGCTTCATGTCTCTGGTCTCTCTGGTGTCTCTGGTGGCTTCATGTCTCTGGTCTCTCTGGTGGCTTCATGTCTCTGGTCTCTGGTGGCTTCATGTCTCTGGTCTCTCTGGTGTCTCTGGTGGCTTCATGTCTCTGGTCTCTCTGGTGTCTCTGGTGGCTTCATGTCTCTGGTCTCTCTGGTGTCCCTGGTGGCTTCATGTCTCTGGTCTCTCTGGTGTCTCTGGTGGCTTCATGTCTCTGGTCTCTGGTGGCTTCATGTCTCTGGTCTCTCTGGTGTCTCTGGTGGCTTCATGTCTCTGGTCTCTGGGTCTCTGGTGGCTTCATGTCTCTGGTCTCTGGTGGCTCATGTCATGTCCTGGTGTCTCTGGTGGCTCTGGTCTCCCTGGTCTCTGGTGGCTTCATGTCTCTGGTCTCTGGTGTCTCTGGTCTCTGGTGGCTTCATGTCTCTGGTCCTCTGGTCTCTGGTGGCTTCATGTCTCTGGTCTGGTGTCTCTGGTGGCTTCATGTCTCTGGTCTCTCTGGTGTCTCTGGTGGCTTCATGTCTCTGGTCTCTCTGGTGGCTTCATGTCTCTGGTCTCTGGTGTCTCTCTGGTGGCTTCATGTCTCTGGTCTCTCTGGTGTCTCTGGTGGCTTCATGTCTCTGGTCTCTGGTGGCTTCATGTCTCTGGTCTCTGGTGGCTTCATGTCTCTGGTCTCTCTGGTGTCTCTGGTGGCTTCATGTCTCTGGTCTCTCTGGTCTCTGGTGGCTTCATGCCTCTGGTCTCTCTGGTGTCCCTGGTGGCTTCATGTCTCTGGTCTCTCTGGTGTCTCTGGTGGCTTCATGTCTCTGGTCTCTGGTGGCTTCATGTCTCTGGTCTCTCTGGTGTCCCTGGTGGCTTCATGTCTCTGGTCTCTCTGGTCTCTCTGGTGTCTCTGGTGGCTTCATGTCTCTGGTCCCTCTGGTGTCTCTGGTGGCTTCATGTCTCTGGTCTCTCTGGTGTCTCTGGTGGCTTCATGTCTCTGGTCCCTCTGGTCTCTGGTGGCTTCATGTCTCTGGTCTCTCTGGTGTCCCTGGTGGCTTCATGTCTCTGGTCTCTCTGGTCTCTGGTGGCTTCATGTCTCTGGTCTCTCTGGTCTCTGGTGTCTCTGGTGTCCTGGTCTTCATGTCTGGTCTCTGGTGTCCTGGTGGCTTCATGTCTCTGGTCTCTCTGGTGTCTCTGGTGGCTTCATGTCTCTGGTCTCTGGTGTCTCTCTTCATGTCTCTCTGGTCCTCTGGTGTCTCTGGTGGCTTCATGTCTCTGGTCTCTCTGGTGTCTCTGGTGGCTTCATGTCTCTGGTCTCTGGTGTCTCTGGTCTTCATGTCTCTGGTCTCTCTGGTGTCTCTGGTGGCTTCATGTCTCTGGTCCCTCTGGTGTCTCTGGTGGCTTCATGTCTCTGGTCTCTGGTGTCTCTGGTGGCTTCATGTCTCTGGTCTCTCTGGTCTCTGGTGGCTTCATGTCTCTGGTCTCTGGTGGCTTCATGTCTCTGGTCTCTGGTGTCTCTGGTGGCTTCATGTCTCTGGTCTCTGGTGGCTTCATGTCTCTGGTCTCTCTGGTGGCTTCATGTCTCTGGTCTCTCTGGTCTCTGGTGGCTTCATGTCTCTGGTCTCTGGTGGCTTCATGTCTCTGGTCTCTGGTGGCTTCATGTCTCTGGTCTCTGGTGGCTTCATGTCTCTGGTCTCTGGCTTCATGTCTCTGGTCTCTCTGGTGTCCCTGGTGGCTTCATGCCTCTGGTCCCTCTGGTGGCTTCATGTCTCTGGTCTCTCTGGTCTCTGGTGGCTTCATGCCTCTGGTCTCTCTGGTCTCTGGTGGCTTCATGCCTCTGGTCTCTCTGGTCTCCATGTCTCTGGTCCTCTGGTCTCTGGTGGCTTCATGTCTCTGGTCTCTCTGGTGTCTCTGGTGGCTTCATGTCTCTGGTCTCTGGTCTCTGGTGGCTTCATGTCTCTGGTGTCTCTGGTCTCATGTCTCTGGTCTCTCTGGTCTCTGGTGGCTTCATGTCTCTGGTGTCTCTGGTGGCTTCATGTCTCTGGTCTCTCTGGTCTCTGGTGGCTTCATGTCTCTGGTCTCTCTGGTGGCTTCATGTCTCTGGTCTCTGGTGGCTTCATGTCTCTGGTGTCTCTGGTGGCTTCATGTCTCTGGTCTCTGGTGGCTTCATGTCTCTGGTCTCTCTGGTCTCTGGTGGCTTCATGTCTCTGGTCTCTGGTGGCTTCATGCCTCTGGTCTCTCTCTGGTCTCTGGTGGCTTCATGTCTCTGGTCCCTCTGGTCTCTGGTGGCTTCATGTCTCTGGTCCCTGGTGGCTTCATGTCTCTGGTCTCTGGTGGCTTCATGTCTCTGGTCTCTGGTGGCTTCATGTCTCTGGTCTCTGGTGGCTTCATGTCTCTGGTCTCTGGTGTCCTGGTCTCTGGTCTCTGGTCTCATGTCTCTGGTCTCTGGTGGCTTCATGTCTCTGGTCTCTGGTGGCTTCATGTCTCTGGTCTCTCTGGTGTCCCTGGTGGCTTCATGTCTCTGGTGTCTCTGGTGGCTTCATGTCTCTGGTCTCTCTGGTCTCTGGTGGCTTCATGCCTCTGGTCTCTCTGGTGTCCCTGGTGGCTTCATGTCTCTGGTCCTCTGGTCTCTGGTCTCTGTCTCTGGTCTCTTGGTCTCTGGTGGCTTCATGTCTCTGGTCTCTGGTTGTCTCTGGTCTCTGGTCCTCTGGTCTCTGGTGGCTTCATGTCTCTGGTCTCCTGGTGGCTTCATGTCTCTGGTCCTCTGGTCTCTGGCTCTGGTCTCTGGTGGCTCATGTCTCTGGTCTCTGGCTTCATGTCTCTGGTCTCTGGTTGGTCCTCTGGTCCTGGTGGCTTCATGTCTCTGGTCTCTGGTGGCTTCATGTCTCTGGTCTCTGTCTCTGGTCTCTGTCCCTGGTCTCTGGTGGCTTCATGTCTCTGGTCTCTGGTGGCTTCATGCCTCTGGTCTCTCTGGTGTCCCTGGTGGCTTCATGTCTCTGGTCTCTGGTGGCTTCATGTCTCTGGTCTCTCTGGTCTCTGGTGGCTTCATGTCTCTGGTCTCTGGTGGCTTCATGTCTCTGGTCTCTCTGGTGTCCCTGGTGGCTTCATGTCTCTGGTGTCTCTGGTGGCTTCATGTCTCTGGTCTCTCTGGTGGCTTCATGCCTCTGGTCTCTCTGGTCCCTCTGGTGGCTTCATGCCTCTGGTCTCTGGTCTCTGCAGGCAGCACATGAGGACCTGTACTCTGACAGGAAGCCAGCTGTTCCAGGACATCCTGTCCTACAACCCGCCTCTGATCGGCTGCTCTGAGCTCAGCTCGGACGAGGACGTGGCCGCCTCAACAGGTCGGCCTCAGGAGGACGTGTTCTGGGGACAAGCGGTCCGGTGGTGGGACTCTTCTTCACGTGTTTCTGTCTCGTTGTAGAGAAGTACATGAAGAAGCTGTTCGGCTCAAACAAAGACCGGATGGGCGTGGACCAGAAGGCCGTCCTCCTCGTCAGCAAAGTGAACGAAAGCAAGCGACACGGTGAGGGACCTTTCAGCTCTGAACCCGTCCTCTGGTAACGTGTCCTCTGACCCCTCTGTCCTCCTCCAGTCCCTCCTTTCACCACCTGTAAAGACACACGGACGTGGCGGCCGACGCCGGCAGCACAGAGCAGCTTCAGCCGGGAGAACGAGAACGAGAGCGAGGACGAGTCGGCAGGAGGCCACGTGACCACGAGGAGACACGGTGAGGACAGCGTCTGACTGATGACTCGGATCCCCATGTTGTTCTCCTGGTGTCCACTAGGGGCCTCGCTGCTCTATTGAGATCCTACATGTTGTTCTCCTGGTGTCCACTAGGGGCCTCGCTGCTCTATTGAGATACTACATGTTGTTCTCCTGGTGTCCACTAGGGGCCTCGCTGCTCTATTGAGATACTACATGTTGTTCTCCTGGTGTCCACTAGGGGCCTCGCTGTGATTTAAAGAGTTAATGAAGGTAGGTGGCTGTAAACCCTGACCAGCGCTCTCTGTCCAGACGGCGTCTCGAGGACCAGCCGCTCTGCTCTGGACGCGTTCGTCACATCGGAGGACAAACGGTATTTCATCAGTGAGACGGACGACATCTCAAACCTGGAGACCAGCGTCCTGGAGAGTCCCAGAGACACTCAGCTGTGGATCAAGTTAGCCTTCAAGTACCTGAACCAGAACCAGACGTACGTTCTGTCTGTCCTCTACCTGTAAGATGAGAACCTCATGTTCCTCTAGGAGAGAGGAGCTCAGTGTATCCTAAGCGTCCATAAGGAGAGAGGAGAGGAGAGAGGAGCTCAGTGTATCCTAAGCGCCCATAAGGAGAGAGGAGAGGAGAGAGGAGCTCAGTGTATCCTAAGCGTCCATAAGGAGAGAGGAGAGGAGAGAGGAGCTCAGTGTATCCTAAGCGTCCATAAGGAGAGAGGAGAGAGGAGCTCAGTGTATCCTAAGCGCCCATAAGGAGAGAGGAGAGGAGAGAGGAGCTCAGTGTATCCTAAGCGTCCATAAGGAGAGAGGAGAGGAGAGAGGAGCTCAGTGTATCCTAAGCGTCAATAAGGAGAGAGGAGAGAGGAGCTCAGTGTATCCTAAGTATCAATAAGGAGAGAGGAGAGGAGAGAGGAGCTCAGTGTATCCTAAGCGTCCATAAGGAGAGAGGAGAGGAGAGAGGTGCTCAGTGTGTCCTAAACGTCCATAAGGAGAGAGGAGAGGAGAGAGGAGCTCAGTGTCTCCTAAGCGTCAATAAGGAGAGAGGAGAGGAGAGAGGAGCTCAGTGTATCCTACAATGTCCATAAGGAGAGAGGAGAGGAGAGAGGAGCTCAGTGTCTCCTAAGCGTCCATAAGGAGAGAGGAGCTCAGTGTATCCTACAATGTCCATAAGGAGAGAGGAGAGGAGAGAGGTGCTCAGTGTGTCCTAAACGTCCATAAGGAGAGAGGAGCTCAGTGTCTCCTAAACGTCCATAAGGAGAGAGGAGAGGAGAGAGGAGCTCAGTGTATCCTACGCGTCCATAAGGAGAGAGGAGCTCAGTGTATCCTAAGCGTCCATAAGGAGAGAGGAGAGAGGAGCTCAGTGTATCCTAAGCGTCCATAAGGAGAGAGAGAGAGGAGCTCAGTGTATCCTAAGCGTCCATAAGGAGAGAGGAGAGGAGAGGAGCTCAGTGTATCCTAAATGTCCATAAGGAGAGAGGAGAGGAGAGAGGAGCTCAGTGTATCCTAAATGTCCATAAGGAGAGAGGAGAGGAGAGAGGAGCTCAGTGTCTCCTAAGCGTCCATAAGGAGAGAGGAGAGAGAGGAGCTCAGTGTCTCCTAAGCGTCCATAAGGAGAGAGGAGAGAGGAGCTCAGTGTATCCTAAGCGTCCATAAGGAGAGAGGAGAGGAGAGAGGAGCTCAGTGTCTCCTAAGCGTCCATAAGGAGAGAGGAGAGAGGAGCTCAGTGTATCCTAAGCGTCCATAAGGAGAGAGGAGAGGAGAGGAGCTCAGTGTATCCTAAGCGTCCATAAGGAGAGAGGAGAGGAGAGAGGAGCTCAGTGTGTCCTAAGCGTCCATAGGGAGAGAGGAGAGAGGAGCTCAGTGTATCCTAAGCGTCCATAAGGAGAGAGGAGAGGAGAGAGGAGCTCAGCGTCTCCTAAACGCCCATAAGGAGAGAGGAGCTCAGCGTCTCCTCAGCGTCTCCTCAGCGCCCCCAGCAGCCTCTGGCCTCTAGCAGCGTCTCAGGTGAGCTGACGTGTCCCTGCAGGTGTGCGTCTGCGTGTCTGGAGGCGGCCCTGAACACGCTGTCCCGCGCCCTGGAGAGTAACTGTGAGGACCCCGAGGTGTGGAGCCACTACCTGGCCCTGTTCTCCCGGAGGGGCAGCAGGGAGGAGGTGCAGGAGATGTGTGAGATGGCGGTGGAGCACGCGCCTCACCCCAAAGTGTGGTGGAACGTAAGAGCCTCACCTTCACCTGGACATAATAATAATAATACATTCCATTTGGAGGCGCCCAAGGTCACCTTACAATAAAATCAAACAGGGTACAGGATAAAAATATGAAAGATAAAAACACCATTAAAACAGAAGTTCAACATAAAAACAAAAAAACAAGTGAAGTGTACAGGATCCAGTTATAGAGAGAATGCTAGTTTGAACAGGTGAGTTTTGAGTTGAGACTTGAATGATGTGATGGAGTCTGATTGTCTTATGTGTGGGGGGAGGGAGTTCCAGAGCCTGGGTGCTGAGCAACTGAAGGCTCGGGCACCCATGGTACTGAGGCGTGACGTGGGGTTGGTTAGCAGTCCAGAAGAGGATGAGCGGAGGGTGCGGGAGGGAGTG